>NC_041338.1:3033259-3328259 GCF_004354835.1 Perca flavescens | reverse complement strand
CATTAGTATAGTTGACTTTTTCGCCCGCAGGATTACACCTAAATAAAATTATAGGTGTAATACAATTCCAGTTTTCACCAGTAATATTATAACTTAACTGTGATTAAATATGAAATGAATACACTGTGAATGCGTACGCATTGACTCGATCGAGCAGCAATTTTCTCCCACACCAATTCTCTCTCTTTTGCAGCAGCAGCCGCTGTCTTGCTTTTTTAACGAAATACTATGTTCAAACCATTGACATATATATAAGGTTCAAACTCGCTGTTTGTGCGCATGAGTATTTCCGCCGAGCCGTTTGTTTGTGGTTGTTACCATGGTGAATCGTAGAATCATGGCTCCATTCATACTGCCTTTTGTGCACGCGCGTAACCCCGAGTGAACATACTCCGAGTTGATTGAACCAACTCAAATCAGCTGTTCTGGAACCGAAAACTCAGTTTGTTAAACTTTCTACCTGGAACGGACCCCTGACCTCTAACTAGTAGCCTGATTATGGGACTGTAACCAGATTTTTAGGCCATCTCTATTTAATTTACTGATATTTAGTTTGATTGTTATTTTATTTTGTTATTTAACTAATACTGCTGTACTTTCTGTCTGCTCAGCTTGTACATTTTTCACACACCTTGGGACCAGGATATCTTATGCTTTGGCTGAAATGTTATATCTGACCTCTTCATCTTATTTGTCCTGTGTTAAGCTATACCATATGAGCGTTTGTTTGTCAGATTTGCAAATAAAAATTTAAATTACAAAAAAAGTAACAGTACTTATATACAATATTCTAGTACTCTTTCCACCTCTGCCTGACTCATACACAAAAAACAGATGCAGCCTCTTGTCCAAATATTTGTCCCTTTTATTCGGGGTCCAACCATAATTCCTGCATTGCCCATTAAACATAGCTTTAGAAAAAAAAAAAAAAAAAAAGTATCCAAAACTCATTTACAATATTGTGTTATTTCTATAGACCATATACACAATACTTTCCAATTTCTATAGAATATATAGGAAATCCCCTGTGGTGAGTCCACACAAACCACCCCTAGTTTCACCTACATCGTCATACAGTTGGCTGGAGTTCTAGAGGAGAGCAACACAACACTGGAAAGTACCTGTGTGGGTTTGTCCAACAGCTCTTGTGAACACACACACACACACACACACACACACACACACACACACACACACACACACACACACACACACACACACACACACACACACACACACACACACACACACACACACACACACACACACACACACACACACACACACACACACACACACACACACACACACACACACACACACACACACACACACACACACACACACACACACACACACACACACACACACACACACACACACACACACACACACACACACACACACACACACACACACACACACACACACACACACACACACACACACAAAAAGGGAAATGGAACCAATAAAATGCTTCAAATGTTTATTTACAGGTTAAAAACAGTACAAAAACAGTACACTGTTCTGCAGTAGTAACAGCTCTCCTCTGCCAGAAAAATCACTTGAAGTGATCAGTCAGATAAATCCTGCTGTCCACAGCTCTGCACCCCTCTGAAGACTCATAGGACTGTCCATCCAGTTATTTCAATCTGTTCCAACATAATCTCTGCTGGATAGGGAATACGGTCACACCATCTTCTTCTAGACATGCTACGTGTTTACGTCAGACTGGTTGCAGAAGGACTCGCATATAATCAGAACAAAGAACAGGCATGTGGGCCTCACGATGTCCTGTCAGACTCCATACCCTAGGCAACCAAAGCTCATGGATCGCTCAGTCTTCCTACCAACAAGCCTCCTTCCTGCAGGGAGTTTCAGCCCAAGTGGGAGCCTTTGCTTGGGTGACAAAGCTGCCTGTCGAGCCTCCTGGAGCTCTCTGTGAAGAAAATGGAAATAAGGAATAGTTTGGTTTTTTTAACTAGAATCAGCATGCAAGTTTTTAAGAATGAATGAATGAATGAATGAAGACTGGGGCCCTCTTACTTTTCAAGCATGGCTGTCCTGAACTTCTCTACATTGAGCTCT
Organism: Perca flavescens; assembly: GCF_004354835.1. NCBI lineage: Eukaryota > Metazoa > Chordata > Actinopteri > Perciformes > Percidae > Perca > Perca flavescens. Next base: position 3,326,171 of record NC_041338.1, on the reverse strand, counting down.
CTTCGTAGCTGAGCGGCCACCCTCCCAGTCCTCTCATCCCTCAAGACTGTGTGCTTGCAAAGCTCCCTGGCAGATGGCCGCTTCGTCAGGTCTGGATCCAGCATCAACTTACACAAAGAAAACACAAATGTAATAAAAAAACAGGTAGTAGTTCAATAAGAGTAGAAAGAGCAGAAATAAAAGAGTACCTGAAGTAGACCTCTGAAGGGAGGTGACAGCTCCTTTGGCAGTTTGGGGAGCTGCCCCTCTCTAAGGCTGTGCCATTCTTCTCCATTTTGAGGCAGTGGAGGAGCGCCGGCTGCCAGCAGAATCGTGAGGCCCAGAGCAAAGATGTCTGCCTTGGGCAGCTGGCTGTAATCCTGGGAAGCAGAGAGACTGCTGATATGAACAAAAAAAAAAAAAACAATGCAAATACAGCTGGACCTCTGAATGTCTTCTTTTTCCATTTCTTTAAAAAAAGGTCCCATGGCATAAACATTTCACTTTGAGTTTTTTTTTTAACATTAATATATGCCTATGGTCCCCCAGTGGCTAGAAATGGTGATAGGTGTAAACCGAGCCCTGGGTATCCTGCTCTGCCTTTTGCTACGTTTACACATGGCCGGCTATTTTCATAAACTGACATTTCAACCTCTGTTTTCAAAAATAACATTGTGCACAGCTTTTTCACAGTTTTCAGAAAAGGGTTTGTTTACACGTACCAGTGTATATATGCCGTCAATGCAATCAAGAGCACATCAGACCTGTAGGTGGCGGTGTAACGAGAAGCTCAAGCCCACGTTAGCCACGTCAGAATCCCAAAAATAGCAACAACAGCAACTAATCACTTCCTCTTTCTCTCTCTCTCTCAGCTGCCTAAACCTCCGTTTGTCTCAGTTTACATGCAAACGATGGCCAAACCCCCCTCTCCTCCTCAATAGCTACAGACAAAGAAATGGCACATCCTAAGGAAAGCTCATTGTGAGACTGGCTCTAGTGGCTGTAATTCTGCATCAAGGCTGAATTTTGGGAAAGAGACTTCAGATACAGTATTAGGGGACCACTAAGGCCTATATAAAAGAGACTTCAGATACAGTATTAGGGGACCACTAAGGCCTATATAAAAGAGACTTCAGATACAGTATTAGGGGACCACTAAGGTCTATAAAAAGAGACTTCAGATACAGTATTAGGGGACCACTAAGGTCTATATAAAGAGACTTCAGATACAGTATTAGGGGACCACTAAGGTCTATATAAAAGAGACTTCAGATACAGTATTAGGGGACCACTAAGGTCTATATAAAAGAGACTTCAGATACAGTATTAGGGGACCACTAAGGTCTATATAAAAGAGACTTCAGATACAGTATTAGGGGACCACTAAGGTCTATACAGTGGGGGAAATAAGTATTTGACCCCTTGCTGATTTTGCAGGTTTGCCCACTTACAAAGAATGCAAAAATCTACAATTTTAATCATATGTACATTCTAACAGTGAAAGACAGAATCCCAAAGAAAATTCCAGAAAATCACATCATATGAATTTATTAAAATTGATAACCATCTGATGAGGAAAAACAAGTATTTGACCCCCTGGACAAACAGCAAGTATTCTGGCTCCTACAAGCCAGTTAGTCTTTCTTTAAGACACAGCCCCAATCCGAACCAATTATCTACATCAAATACACCTGCCTCACCTCGTTACCTGTATAAAAGACACCTGTCAACACCCAAACAACCAGCATCCAACATCCCCACCATGGGCAAGACCAAAGAGCTTTCTACGGACATCAGGGACAAGATTGTTGATCTGCACAAGGCTGGGATGGGCTACAAGAGAATCGGAAAGCAACTTGGAGAGAAAAGATCAACTGTCGGTGCAGTTATCAGGAAATGGAAGAAGCACCACACCACCGCCAACCTCCCTCGGTCTGGGCCTCCACACAAGATCTTGCCTTGTGGGGTGTCCCTGATCATGCGAACGGTGAGGAATCATCCCAAAACCACAAGGGGGGGAACTGATGAATCAACTGAAGGCAGCTGGGACCACAGTTACAAAAGAAACGGTTGGTAACACACTACGCCGTCATGGATTGAAATCCTGCAGCGCACGCAAGGTCCCCCTGCTCAAGAAGAAACATGTACAGGCCCGCATGAAGTTCGCCATTCACCACCTGGACGACTCAGAAGAGGCCTGGAAGAAGGTGATGTGGTCAGATGAGACCAAAATAGAACTTTTTGGCCTCAACTCAACTCGTCGTGTTAGGAGGGCAAAGAACACCGAGTACAACCCAAAGAACACCATCCCCACCGTCAAGCATGGTGGTGGCAACATCATGCTTTGGGGGTGCTTTTCAGCCAAGGGGACGGGACAACTCCATCGTATTGAGGGGAGGATGGACGGGGCCATGTATCGTGGAATTCTGGACCGACATCTCCTTCCCTCAGTGAGAGAGCTGAAGATGGGTCGAGGATGGGTGTTTCAGCACCCGACAACGACCCTAAGCATACCGCCAAAGCAACAAAAGAGTGGCTGAAGAAGAAGCACATCAAGGTTCTGGAGTGGCCTAGCCAGTCTCCAGACCTGAATCCGATTGAAAATCTTTGGAGGGAGCTTAAAATTCGAGTTGCCAGGTGACAACCTCGAACCTGAATGATTTGGAGGCTGTCTGCAGGAGGAGGGCCAACATCCCTGCCGAAATGTGCACAAACCTTGTCACCAACTATAAAAACCGTTTAACATCTGTGCTGGCCAATAATGGCTTTTGTACAAAATATTAACATGCTGTTTGTCCAGGGGGTCAAATACTTGTTTTTCCTCATCAGATGGTTATCAATTTTAATAAATTCATATGATGTGATTTTCTGGAATTTTCTTTGGGATTCTGTCTTTCACTGTTAGAATGTACATATGATTAAAATTGTAGATTTTTGCATTCTTTGTAAGTGGGCAAACCTGCAAAATCAGCAAGGGGTCAAATACTTATTTCCCCCACTGTATAAAAGAGACTTCAGATACAGTATTAGGGGACCACTAAGGTCTATATAAAAGCATCCAAAGAGCACCATGTCATGGGACCTTTAAACCTACAGTGAAGTGCAACCGACTCGGACCCCAAGCCTACTTTTTCTTTTGACAGTAATTGTTCTGCAAAATGTTTACCTCATGCAGGACCTCACTGGCCAGAAAGCGGCTGTCCCCTTCCTCAACTTGAGGACTGTTGGTTGAGGTCACATGACCCAGATCCCCTGCAGAAAACAAGAATCAGACTTGACCGCAAACAAATTTCAGGTAGAATGTCCAACATTAAAAAAGGTCCCATATTGTAAAAAGCGAGATTATAAAGTACATCAAGGTGCTATATAAATACAGTAAAAGAACGCTCATTCCACAGAGAAGGGCACACAGCCCATTTTCAAAAACTGTGCTTTTTAAAAAAGGAGTCGTCAAGACTTCCTTAAGGTTGTGATGTCACAACTAATATACAACTATATATTAGTAACATGTTCTAGAGGAAACCCCAAATACAAGTAGAACCTGAAAATGAACATATGTCCCCTTTAAATACAAATACCAATTTTGTAAATGACTCCTGCTGATGTGCTTCGGTCATCTTCCTCCTCGCTCTCCCCTTCACCTGCTGCACTTGTGCTGGGACGTTGGCAAATGAATATATTACCTACAAAGAATTAAAACAAGGCAGGTTTTTTTTTTGGCACAAGAACCTTTAGGTTTAGACTGAACAAGAAACGCAAACCGAGAACTGCCAAACGAGACTCACTTGGTTTGATGTCCAGGTGTACGAGGCCCGAGCTGTGGATGTATTTTAGACCCAGAGACACTTGTAAGAGCAAATCTTTCAACTCTGCCTCTGAAAACAGCTCACCCTGCACCTTCTTCTTCACAATCACGTCACCGAGACTTCCACCTGGCACCCACACATTGACGTTATCAAAAACCACAGAATTCAATTTAGTTCATCTAAAAAAAAGATACTTGGAATTTCATTTCATTCAAGTCTTCCTAAAACTGTTTTTTGGTTGTAAGGGGAAACCTACCATCGCAGTATTCATTCTGAATGATCATGTGATCATCCTCTGCCCATGCTGAATAATAGCGTACAACATGTGGGTGGTGCCCAAGAACAGCATGTGCATACACTTCTTTTAGGGCCAGTTGCCTGAGAGGATATAAAAAAAGAATTAAAAAATAGTTACATTTCCCTCAACGTTTTAATTTGGTTTCTGACTTGATCAAAAACATAGCCATCTCTGGCACAGAGCTGCTGACTCACTCGTTGGCAGAGCCTGCCAGGGGTCGGCGAGAGCGTTTTATGGCGTACAAGCAACCATCCATCCTCTTCACACACTTGTAAACTGCACCAAACTCGCCCACGCCAATGCACTCCAGCTCCAGGAACTCACTCTCATAGCGGGACAGCATGAAGGCTTGGACAGCTCTCCTCTGCCAGATAAACAGATGGAGGGCCTCGTGGTAAAACCAAAAACATTTCATAACAACATACGTCACTTACAGCCAGGAGAACCGGGTTTTTTTTCTTTGATGCTTCACCAAATATGGTAGCGCTTCCACGATGAAAAGGTTTTGTGGAGACCCGGATCTTCCCTTTTTTTTTTTTTTTTTTTTTTTTTTTTTTCTTAGAGAAATCCCAGAAGTAGGACTGGCAGCATGTAATTATGGACAAAAGAAGTGAGGAGGCAGATGGAGATGACAAAGCCTAATGATGAAATCATATCAGAAGCATCAGAGAGGGAGGATTACATCCACCAGAAAGGGACTGATAAAAATAGTTGTACCTTTGGTGGGAGAAAGGCTTCATCATCCTCCTCAGATGACGTTAGGCTGTGTTTCAACCTGGAAGATGAAAAAGAGCCTTTAGACCTTTGAGACTGCTTTAGTAAGGGATAAAAAAAAAAAAAAAAAAAAAAAAAAAATGAGGCCTATGTGTAAGGGTGCCAAAAATACAAAGACGTAGAATTCAAACTATTTTATTAGTGGGAATCTACCAGCAAATTAAGACATTCGCCACTGTTAAAAACAGCTCTAATTTGGAAACCTAAACCACAATACAAGTTCCCTGTGCTGTGAGATGTTCTAAATTACACATTTGGGCAAGTTTCCACACATGATCTTCAAAATAAAACCCCATCTTGGAGTAATAATGACAGGTACATACTAGGGCTGCACAATTATCCAAATCGCAAGGGGCGGGGGGGGGGAAAAATGCAGAGACAGCCCAGTCTACAAATCGTATCCTATAGACTTAAAAAAAGAAAAAGAAAACCTTTTAACCATTTAAATATTTTTCAATGAAATTGAGAATACGAAAATGATCATTACCTCCAATATTGGGAATCATATCGCAATATCGGTAAAAAATAAATCGCAATTAGATATTTTCCTCATATAGTGCAGCCCGAGCACATACTGGGGTTTACAATTCATACCCTTACAGATCTACGATACAGCGTAAAGCCGTAGTACCTGCGGCCATAATCATCCTCATCATCACTCCTGCAATGGTTCTTCCACTGCTGCTCGCTGTTCCTGCGGACTGTGTCAGGGGTGAAAGGATTCACATTGACACAAGGTGCCTGGGTGAGGTTAGGGGCAGCGGAGGAGAACCGCAGGGTCCTCTGAAGGCAACTTATCTTACTGCTGGAGCAAGGCTGGGACGACTTTGATAGTAGGCTCTACAGGAAAAATAAATAAAATAAAAAAATAAAATAAAAAAAAAAAGGACAGAAATGCAAGTCATCCCACTGACGTTAAACTGGTACAACATGTGAGACCACAGGGGCACACTAAGGCTACGTTCACACCGCAAGTCTTAAGGCTTAATTTGGAATTTATGCTCAGATTACATTTTTTGTTTGGCTAGTCACATCATCTTTTAAAAAGGTGGCCTATATATCAGATTCCAGTGTCAACTGTTTGCGGTTTCGAACTGACCCGCATGCGCAAAAGAACAATAACAATGACAGTTAGGGAGGTTATGGAGGAAGTAAGCATTTTCGCTTTTATTTCAAAATGTTTGTGTAATGGCAGCCGTAACGATTAATGAGCAGGTGCTGAGGAGGAGAAGAACGAAGAGAAAGAGAGCCAAAGTTGGCTTCTTTAAATTTAGCTTTACTTCCTTTGACGCTGCAGCCACATTCTCTTGTGTCCCTATTCTTCCATTTCATTTGCTACTTTTTCAAAAACAGAGCTACGGAATGATCCTTCTAGTTTTGATTGAATTGAAGTATCTCCCCATACACCAATTAGGTCTAACACCTCACTCTCCTTCCACTGACTTCCATCACTGTTCTCCATTTTGTAGGCCTAGTCAAATTTTTAATTTTACCGTCTGTGTCTAGGGCTAACTCCCACCGGCGCAGAATCGTAACAAATGTAGATGGATGTAAAAGTTGCATAAATTCCACCTTGGTTGTTCACACTGCAATGGGGAAAAAAATGTAAAAATAAAAATAAATTAAAATATCAGACCTGGGTCTAATTCAGCACGACATGGATGTGGTCTAAATCTGATTAAAAAAATTTAATAATAATAATAATAATAATAATAATAATAATAATATCAGATCTGGGCAAGATTTGAGTGTTCACAGAACTACTGAAGTCTGACCTGGTCACTTGACCCCAAAAAAATAAATAAAATCAGATTTGGGCTACTTCTGCCTGCAGTGTGAACGTAGCCTAAGGGGACAACCAATCTGAATTAGTCCCCACCTTGGGTGTGCTGGGAGAGTCACAGAGCCTCAGTTTCCTCCAGGAAGCGTAAGGGATGGGGCTGGTGCACTGTAAAGGGGATGATAAGGTGTCGTTTCTACTGCGGTGGCGTTGCACCCTGGGTGTCCTGCACACAGAGCTGGGACTGTGGATCCTGGGACTCCGGATGCTGGAGGTGCAGTCATCAGAGCTGTTGTCACTGCTGCCCCCCTCCTCTCCGCAGCTAGAGAAGTCTAGCTGCTGGCTGATCTCGTCAAACAACGTCGCCATGCCTGGGACCTGAGTGTAGGGGCAAAGAAACATTTTAAGGTTTCCCTTAAAATGCTTAAAATCCCGCATTTGACTGCCCTTAGAAAGCAAAAATACTTAAAAAGGTTTTAAATTTGGGATTGATGTTATGCATGAAGTTATCAGGCCTGCATTTAAGTCTCTTAAGGTAGATGAGGAAATAAAACATGTCAACCTCTACACCAGTAGGCCTGGCCTACATATATATCCAGTATGATATAGGGTCACAAGATCACTTTTGACTTCCACTACCACAACATAAGTCCCATAATTTAATCAATAACATTTTTAAGACGTTCTTCCTTATCATGTAGGGCGCCATTGAACAGCAGCTTTCCAGTCACGCTGGGATGGAATTTCCAGACTCACCTGAAAGCTCAACAGGTGCTTCACAAAGTGGTCAATAACATTCACATCGCGCTGCACGTTTGACTAATAGTGTGTGTGTGTGTGTGTGTGTGTGTGTGTGTGTGTATCACGTATACTCACTAACACGTCGCATCCCGCACCACCACCACCACGCTTGAATTTCGCGCCCTGTATGTAAATTACTTCCTGATTAAATAAACTATGCCACCGACGCACCTGACTTTAAAGTGGCTGTTAAATGCGTAAGCAACTTTGAACGGTGTTACCATAAAAACTGTGAAAATCGAACTAAAATAAAGGTGTATGGATGGAACTTAAAGTAATTAAAATAGCATGAAGGAATGCGTATAGACTTGAGTAGCCTACTAACGGACACACTAAATGTCCTTGTGACTGTTTTAACCCTTGTGTTGACGTCACATTGACCCGTTTTCAATTTTTGTTTTATATCAGAAAATATGTGACGTAGAAATAAGCGGTGAAAATGTGTAGAAGAAAAAATTTACAATTTAAAAAGGCGTCAAAAACGAAAAAGGTTTTCAAGGTTGACGGGAAGACGACACGAGGGTTAAGACTATTATGGGCAAAATGAATAGCCCATAACCAAAATCAGGTCACTGTATGAAATAGTAATATAGACACGTGGGCGGAAGTCAGCGACGTCATCAAAACAGTTAGACTAGGCGGAGGAAGAAGCAGCAGCCTGTCAGTGGATGTGACACGCTTACAGATCCGTAGAAAACAAGCCCGCAGGCAGCAGGGAACCAGGGAACCAGGGAACCAGGGAACCATGATCCGGCTCCAGCAGCAGCGCGTTTAGTGTGCTCGATTCAACCGGACAGCGGACTTTTTGTGTTATTTCTCCCTTCCCCGAGTCCTTGGAGGCAGCAGCACCACCATGGTGAAGCAGTCGGACCGAGCCCCGCTGCTGGACTGGGAGGAGATCCCACCACCGTATCCGAACCAGGCGGCCCCCCCGCCGCCGCCGCCTGCGCCGCCGAGGGAGGAGGACGCAGCGGCGGAGAAAAGTTGGCAGCCAGCTGGGCGCCGTACACCGACGGGGACCGCGGCTGGCACTGGGTGGAGCACCGCGGCCACCACCATCACCTGCAGCCCGACGACGAAGAGTGTAACAGCTGTTGTTGCCAGCAGGAACGGAAGCCCGGGCCGTCCGCGGACAGAGCTCTCCGGGCACAGGTGGGATCGCCCGGAGCCTCTCATCGGTACGGATCGTAATGTTCCCTTCCCCGGCCTCTCGGCGAGGGACCAGTGGGAGGAAAAAGACCAGATCGTGGCTGTGTTTGTGGTTACCTTTGATACAAGATCAGGTGAGCAATCATTTTGTAGCGAGATCATCTGATCGTTTTATCTCTCGTGTTTAAAGTGGACTGCTACATTCCCTGAACTTATTATCCTGTTGTTATCTTGGAATGTCTGATGTGCTTTAGTTGGGCTGGGCAATATATCGATATCGTGATATGAGACTAGATATTGTCTTAGATTTTGGATATTGTAATATCGTAATATGACATAAGTGGTGTCTTGTCCTGGTTTTAAAGGCTGCATTACAGTAAAGTGATTTACTTTTCTGAACTCACCAGACTGTTCTAGCTGTTCTATTAATTGCCTTTTCCTCACTTAGACATTATGTCCACATGACTGATGATTATTTATCTAAAATCTAAGTGTGAAGATATTTTGTTAAAGCACCAATTGTCAAGCCTAGAATATCGCCGCAATATCGATATCGAGGTATTTGGTCAAAAATATTGTGATATCTGATTTTCTCCCTATCGCCCAGCCCTATGCTTTAGTGAACTGTAGGCTATTACTGAGTAGTGGGGGGTGGGGAGGTGACAGGTGTATGGTGCTATCAGCCCAGGTAGGTGGGTTGTCAAACATGTCAAATGTGAAGACCCTACTAAAATCCACTAAATTCACAATCAACCCACAGTGTTGAAATAACCTTAACTTTGGTGGTTGCAACACTTCCAAAAGAAATGGACTTCCTGATTTTGCAAGCTGACAAAAAGCTCATGCAAGAATTGAGTGGACCAAAGTCCAAGCTGGTATAAAAGAAAATGCCATTAGAAGAGAAAACAAGACGGGGATGTCACTGCATATGGAAAGGGGTTAAGCCGTACACACCAAGGTAGTGTAAACATAATACAGTAGCTGAGTCAGTGCTTTCTGACTGTCCCTGACCTCTTGTTACTACATGACTGGAATACAGGATTAGAGGAAGTGGCCAGGATGAAAGTAGACAGAATGGGAAGTAACTTTTTTTTAACTCTTCTTGTATTGCTAGTCATTTTTCTCATTCAACCAGTTTTAATGTCAAAAATTCCCTTTTTTATTTCCCAAAGAGTGTATGTTTAACAAAACGTACCTCTTTTGAAGGTATTGTGACAACTGCGACAATCGGTGGTGTCACTTCTCCAACGCCTGTCATTTAATTGCACAAGTAATTGTCGTGTACCTTGTGATAGTAGGAAAAGCTCAGGCGTTACTAATATCATTAATGATGACTCCGTTTTATTCTAGTGCTCCAGTAAGCCATGGCAGTGGGACAGTGATTCAGCATGCACAATATTATAATATATATATATATTTTCTTTTTTTTTATTACTTACACCTGTGCTTTTCCTACTGTAACATATCAAATATATTATTTTTTATATGTGTGTGTGTGTGTGTGTGTCACAGGGAATATGGTAGAGTGGTGCCTGCCTCACGACATCAACCTAGACGGAGTTGAATTTAAGTCAATTGCCAGCGGTTCCCATCGGATCGCCAACGACTTTATGTACGTACTCCCCCCACACACCCCCCTTCCCACTAATCAGCAAGCATGAAATCCAGTATGTAGAGGAACACAGGTGTGTTCAATATCCCTGTGTTTCCCTTTGTGTTTACTCCTGATCTTTGTTTTGCCTTTGGCTAGATATTTCCGTAAAGGCTGTTACTTTGGGCTGGCTTGTTTCGCTAACCTGCCTGTGGAGAGTGAGCTGGAGCGAGGAGCCAGGATGAAGTCTGTGGGAATTCTGTCTCCCTCCTACACTCTGCTTTACCGCTACATGCACTTCTTGGAGAACCAAGTCAGGTGAGACATGCTGTGTGTCGTGTAGCATTTTTCTTTCGGTCTCTTTTTTTTTTTACCTTATTTTGTCACCTTTGCACAACCCTATTTCATTTCTGATCACCTTATTAATTTCTCCCCCCCAAATTTTTTTTTACATATTTCTCCTCATGCCACCCTCCTGTCCTTGCTTCTTTGTTAAAATGTTTCTCATCTATTAAACATAAACCCAGAGTCCCGGTTACAGCTTTTCGTCACAAGAGCCCATTTACATGCAGTTTTCGGATGAAGTCTGAGCACGGAAGTGGAAGTCTTGACAACCTCTCTTCTCTTCAGTAACTCTGCTCTTCTGCCTCAGTCCTCTCACGAAAGCTTGTCTCCCTATTGACTTTGTATAAATAGATGACACAGCCACAGTTTCGGCTTACAAACACAAATGGCTCAGTTTACCGCCAAATACAAGTGGATGTGAATTGTGTGGGAATCTATTTGGTTTATATGTGGTCACTGTGGCTTTTCTTGTGGCTTGTCACTCTACAGATGCAAGCATATGCCTCAAATTGTGTTAGAAATATGTTAAGCATGAGTACTGAATGGTTGTGGTTATATTACATAGAGCAGTGGCATTTATGTAACGCGTGTGGCCCTAAAATGAGGCTTACAAATACAAATGGCTCAAGTTACCGCCAAATACAAGTGGATGTGAATTAATCTGTGTGGTAATCTAGCCTACGGTTTCTGTGTGGTTACTGTGGCTTGTTTTACAGTCACTCTAGAGTAGCAAGCAGATGCCTCAAATTGTGTTTGAAATACTGTATGTTTAGCATGAGTACTTAATGAATGGATGTGGTTATATGACAGAGCAGTGGCGTTTATGTAATGCGCGTGGCCTCAAATTATCCCACGATGCAATTTAAGAACAAGTGACTGTTACTGACCAAGCACACATCGGTAATCTTGCATTATGGATGACCTAAATAATGTCTGATACCGAATACACAATGCTTCTACACAGACTTCCACTTCCAGCGTGTAAAAAATAGTGATTGAGTTAATACTTTCAGGTGCAAGCTGCAGAGCTTTAGTAATGGTCTTTAAACCTTTCGGATGACACTGCATGAGCCAGCGATGGATTACTCCAGTCCTTGCTATTCTCTGGACTCGTGACTCGACTTGGACTCGCGCACTGATGACTTGGACTCGAGGATTTATGAAATCGGATTTGAGCGTTCATGAAGTAGCACTCGGAAGTTGGATGAAGTTTCTGACTACTTGCAGTATGTGTCAAAGGCAGTAAGTGGAGTTTTCGAGTCGCTGTTCTCTGGTCTTGTGACTCGACTCTGACTCTTCTTTGGTGACTCGACTACAACGCTGGCATGAGCTGTGAGCTTTCATGGTCGTACATTGACAGATAATTAACATACAAATGTGATTTGTTTAAATACACTCAAGCGAGCGTAATCTGCCTAATTATAGAAATCTGGAAAGGCTTGGATGCCTCATACCTGACATTATTCTACTTTCTCTCTTCTCCCCCCTCTCTTCCTCCTGCCATTGCCTCGTAGACACCAGTTAAAGTGTCCGGGCCAGTACTCTCCCCTGGAGGCCTTCTATGAGGATAAGAAGGCCATCCTCCCCCCGACAGGAAATGGTCTGGTCACTGCTTGCCCAACCTGGGGCGTGACCACCATCAACCGCTGCATGCACCCAGAAATGAAGGTGTGAAAGCAGCAGAACACACTTATCTATGGTTGGTGATAGCAGATTTGCTCTATAGCACAAAACAACAACAACACCAACCTATTTGTCACTTTTGTTCTCTCTGCAGATCACCCACCCAGCTGGCTGCATGTCCCAGTTCATCCAGTTTTTCGGGGAACAGATAATGGTGCTGTGGAAGTTTGCGTTGCTGAGGAAACGGATCCTCATCTTCTCCCCTCCGCCTGTAGGTGTGGTCTGCTACAGGGGTGAGAAGCTCAAACACACATGCTTACACACACTCCCACGTTTTTTCTTAAAGTGCTCATATTATGCTTTTTGGCTTTTCCCCTTTCCTTTATTGTGTTATATATCTTTTTTTTGTGCACGTTATAGGTTTACAAAGTGAAAAAGCCCAAAGTCCCCCCCAAAGGGACTTACCATCTCCAACAGAAAACACTGTTCACCAACTGCTCCAAACAGCTCTATTGTAGTCCAGCCTTTACTTCAGAGACCAACGTGGTCACTTTGTAACACACGTTATAATGCTCACCTAGCTGCTAGCGTGGCACGCCCTCCGCAAGCATGCTAGCAGTACTTACTGAGCATGTGCGACTCCCAACAAAGATGGAACAGAAGTGAGATGCCTCACTCTGTAGCTAAAACAGAGAGCTCAACACACAGGGTGAAAAGAGGAGCTGCAGCAATGTGCAGTACAACAAAAATATGATGTTTATTGAAAATTAAACCACATAAACCTATTCTGGTACAACCTCTAAATCCAATTAAGGACCTGAAAATGAGCATAACATGAGCACTTTAACACAAACAGTTCAGGATGTAATGAATGTACCAATGTTGCAACCTAAGTGTTGTCTTTTATTTTCTATGTTTTATTTCCTATGTTTTAATTCCCTATGTTCTTGTCCTTCCCTCAGTGTATTGCTGTTGCTGCCTGGCCAATGTCTCTTTACCTGGAATCGGTGTCTCTGTGCCTGAATTACGGCCCTTTTTCTACATCAATGTAGCCGACATCACTGCCCTGGAAACAGAGCTGTCATTCGTGGCCTGTGAGTGAAGCTTTAACCGTACAAAAATGGTTAATTGACCACTGTCTGTTATCTATGGAAACGATTCCTTATATATGAGCATGTTTTTTGTTTTTTTAAATCGTTTTAAAGGCACCACAGAGAAGATTTTTGAGGAGAAGAAGGAGCTGTACGACGTCTACATTGATAACCAGAATGTGAAAACGCACAGAAGTCATTTGCAGCCGCTGCTCCGACTGAATGCAGCAGATAAGGAGAAGTACAGGAAACTGAGTGAACAGAGGTACACACTGTAAAAATACTTTTTTTATCAGATTTTTACAAATGTGATACATGCATTCATATTTGAGTTATCAAAAAAAAGGCTGCATAATTACCGTGAACACTCTTAGATACTGGCTAGCAAGGAGCACAATAAGAGGCATAAAGATCCTATTTGTCAGATATGATGATGATGATGATGATGATGACATCTTTTTTTCAGGCAAATGTTGCTGTACTCTCAGGAGGTGGATGGAGACTGCACGTCAAATGAAGAGGATCTTTTCATTCTGTGAGTCCTTGACAAGTGTATTCATAGCTGCTTGTGGACTCGAGTCCTATTCACAGGCAGAAGGTTTAAGGAGAGTAGTACTATTATGTGATGCGGAGGACTAGAGCATGACGCACTCGTCTTTAACCCTGTCCTAGGTTCTTCATGGAGCTGAATAACCGCATCTTCCAGACCCTGTCAGATGTAGCAGGGAGCACTGACCCCACCCTCACCACCGAACACGTGAGGGCCATGGGGCTGGATCCCCAGGGTGATCGCTCCTTCTTGGTCGACCTGCTGGAGGTTTACGGTATTGACGTCACGCTGGTCGTAGACAACCTCTGCTGCCCCTGAGCCCCCTGAAAACCCCGGAACGCCACTGGATATTTGTGCCTTCAAGGCCCACACACACACACACACACACACACCAAGACACCAAAGACACTGCCTCCACCCTGGGACCTCCATCTGTCGCCCAATGTCCCCACCTGGGTGTCTGTTTTCCCCCTGCGCGCGTCTCTCATCTGACCTGTGGAGACTTGTTTCCAAACAGTGTGGATGATGAGGACACTTAACGTTTGGTGCACTGGTCCGCAGTGGCTGTTAAACACCCGCCTAGCCAACAGCACTGCTTGGCAGCTGCGTGGTCTCATAGCCACCCACATCGTATGTCCCTCACTTATGTTTTTTTTTTTGTCCGAAATAAGTGTTTGCTCGTGTGCCGTTGTTTGACTTTGATTCTGGCTTTAAGCGGCCAGGGCTGAAGCACAGGATAAAAGTACTGAAGTCTTGGTCAAGTACGGTCATCACAGCAGGATTATTGGTCGTTCTCCACTGCACCCATCACAGTGAAGAAGTCATTGAAGCATTCAGAATCCTGCAGCTTTGGTGAGCACGTACGTACGGTTTGTCTGACGAAAAGAATAAATATATATATATATATATATATATATATATATATATATATATATATATATATATATATTAAAATAATAATATGTGGGGGGAGGTTTTAATGCTGGAAATGAATTTGTGCTTCAAATAGGTTGTGCAACAATTCCATCCTACTATATTAACATACTTGGATGATTATGTTTAGTAAATACATTAAAATGCTTTTTACTTAATTTGCCTTTCAAAAAGGAAGCAGTGGGAGTCTGTGCTAGTTCAAATCAGCCTTCTTCATGTAAATGTGTTTTCCAGTTTTTTACTATTTTCTTTAACAACTGAAAGTGAGAGGTGAGGATCTTTGTTAATGAGTGTGATATCCTCTTTTTTTATAATGGGGGATGCTTAAATATTATTACGCTGACTCACAGAATGAGAGGGGGAAAGCTGTTGAACACTCTGTTCTCCTTTTTACGCACCTTCAACACGAGGTAGATGTAATATAATGTGTCTCTGTGTTTGATCACAGTCAAAGTGCTAGTGGTGGGGGTGTTCTAGGAACTTTTGGTTTTGTTACATGTTTGACCTTAAGCTGAGGTTTCTTGAATTGTAAATGAATGTGACTTTATGACACTAACCTATTATGAATGCTGCACCATGTCCACCACGGGACTATTTCCTGATTCACAAAGTGATCATGCTTAACTGTACCTGTGTGTGTGTGTGTGTGTGTGTGTGTGTGTGTGTGTGTGTGTGTGTGTGTGTGTGTGTGTGTGTGTGTGTGTGTGTGTGTGTGTGTGTGTGTGTGTGTGTGTGTGTGTGTGTGTGTGTGTGTGTGTGTGTGTGTGTGTGTGTGTGTGTGTGTGTGTGTGTGTGTGTGTGTGTGTGTGTGTGTGTGTGTGTGTGTGTGTGTGTGTGTGTGTGTGTGTTCTCTTTTTTTTTTACTCGAACCACAGGCTGATTCCTTAACTAAAGCCAATATTTGTTGTGTGATCGTGTTGACTGAAGAGTCCTTGATGGAGCCATTTGTAGTTTACTTGTTTCAGAGGGATCCTCTTTGCTTGTCTGCGTCCCTGACAAAGATGTCTTTGTGCTTTTGGAGATTTGGGTTCCTCAGTCCTTTTCATCACAGTCCAAATGAGTTAATCCAGCTCCTGGTGTGGGCCAATTGTGTCTTTTGAATTATCCTGGCTGCCATCACGCTGCCAATCAGATTGATAATTTGTTGAGGCTGATTCTGTTTGCCTCGTATACATTTGGAATAGTGGTTCTCAGCCTTCCCATGCCCCTCCCCCTGATGCAAGCTAAAACGCTAAGTCATTTCTTTTACACATTACACAAGTCTACAAATATTCATATTTATTTCATGATCACATTTCAAAAATGATCTTTTAGGGGCTAATCCCCACGTTGACAACTGCTGATAGTCTGTCCTTTGACTTGACCCCCCCCACCCCACCCCCCAATATGTTTTCTGGGTTCATTAAAAAATAAAATACAGACAGTGCACCAAGTATTGTATCTGAAAGAGAAGGGCACTTAAGCTTTGTTGTTGAAATGGGGCCTTAAGCAAATGTGATTTTCTCAAACTTACTACAGCAAAGTGTCCGACTCGTCACTGTACGTACGTCAACAGTATTTGCTGACAGATTAAGTACATTGTCCTACGCACTTTTGTATGACCTTACTGTCTCCAGGGAAACCTGTTGCCTCTGACTGGTCTATTTCATGTCGGTAGACGTACACTCTTGCCTCTGACGGTGTTTGCTTTACAGGTGTATGTTAAATGTAAAAGGGAATGTACACAACTCACACCAATGTATAAAATGCCTTCTTTGTGGAGTCGTTCACAGATGTGTACCAGCATTAACTAAACGAGTCCTTTGTACAGCGTGTCACAATACTGAATGTCATAGGCGGCAAAAGTATTGCACATGTGCAGCAACACATCCAAGTAGTGTAACTGTTTCCTTTCTTGATTGTAATGTAAATCAAGAGTGTTCACAGAATAACAAATATGTCTTCACCTTTACTAATGTCAAACACTGTAAAAGATGTCAGTAATGTACACACAAACTCAATAGCATGAGCAACTGTTCATTTCACTGTACTGCCATTGTAAAACAATAAAACATTGATGCGGTTTAGGTGTTACCTAATCCTCTGCTTCTAACCTTGCATAACTAGTTTCCTCTATTCCCTTCCTAATCCTACTCTACCTTCAACTCTCTTTCTTCACTCAGCAGGATCACTGTTTTCATCGCTTTCCACGACACAACTTTCAAGATCTGGACAAGACGGTTACTTTATTACTGGTGCTTTAACATTTGGCTGAGGTGGAGACAATTGTAACTTCTTTATAGAATGGTAGTGGTACTCATTTAACCACTGCCATTCCCCTACAAGAGTTTGTCTCTACCACAACGAATAAAACAAAAGCTTCCCTTTGTGTTTTCCTGAACAACCAAATATTATAAGAGGCGTTGAAGCCGTTTGTTTAATCCTGCAGATTTGCTGTCTACACCATCTGTCATATCAGACCCAGCCTCACCAAGGAGTCTGCCAAACTCCTGGGCTCCATCTCGTGAGCCTTGTCTGATAGCTCCTCGACTCCTCGGTCCTCGGCTGAACCGGAAGTTGTTCTAGTCCCTCTTCGGTCTCAAAGCTCTTATTTCTGCCCCGAGGAGTGAGCATCGAGGAGCGAGCATCAAGGAGCTATAGGCGAGGAAACACATTCCCAGAAGCCTTGCCACTGAAGGAGTTGCTAACTCCGCCCATACGGCTGACGAATTCATGTGACGCTTCAGAGGAAAGGACGTCTCATCCCATCCATTGCCTCTCTCCTCCCATGACTTTCTCGCCTCTCCTCGGGGGGAGGGACTAAGACGCAGGAGGAAGGGAGGCAAGAGGAGGACTCGGGGCAATTTTAAGGGCTATGAAATGCAGCTCTGGTCCAAGATCTTGGGCATTTGCAACACATTCAGAATGCTGCAGCATCCCTATTTTATCTACAGCAGGGGTCTTCAACGTTTTTTAAGCCAAGGACCCCTTAACTGAAATAGAGACGGATCAGGGACCCCCTACTACATATATTGTATAAAATGAAGTTGCATATTAATCTGGTCCTACAATAACTTTCAGGGTAGCCTAAAGCATTTATAGATACCTTTTTTTTCATAGAATACTAAGCTATTCAAATAGCCTTAAAATTGTTGCCATGATTTTATAAATCCTGTTTTAATGTTAAACACACATGTGGAACAGTCAATCCTTTGGGATGAACTGTATCTGTGGATGGCTACCTTAGTGACTACATTATTGGCTAGTAAGCCTACCATCAGTGGGGATTTATATTTGCTGGAATCATGTTAAGACTTTTTAATTTTTGAAAAAAACTTTGAAAAATTAACAATAATTTGGATGCCCCCCTGCAGTGACTCTGAGGACCCCCTGTTGAAGATCCCTGATCTACAGTAAATACCTCCATCCCAGCCATACTCTACTGAGCCCCAGTGGCTACTCAGCCAGCTCAAAGCACTGATGTGAAAAGGAAATCACTTACGCAGCAACACCACTCTAACCAATCCTACACGTCCGACTGCTTTTTGTGCATGGCTACTTTTGATTTCTTGTCATTTCCATCTCTGTCCATTACTTACATTACATTTACTTTGCGCCCTCACCACCAGCCCTCCAACAAACATCTGTACTCCTTATCTAAACCAAAATAATAATTTATACTTTATTAATCCTGCAAGGGAAATTACAATGTTTTCACTCTGTTATTATACTCATTACACACAGGCCTGAACTACACACACACACACACACACACACACATGCTCAGTACCTATACATGCACTAATTAATGGAGAGATGTCAGAATGAGGGGCTGCCCATGGAAAGGTGCCCCAAGCAATTGGGGGGGGTTCTGTGCCTTGCTCAAAAGCACCTTGGCACCTCTCCCACTACCAGTCCACCACCAAACTTTTGGTCCGTATAGGACTTGAAACAGCAACCCTCCGGTTCCTAACCCAGCTCCCTACTGACTGCCAAAAACTGGTAAACAAAAAACACTTTGTGTTCAAATATGACATACTTTATTCTTATTGACCAAGTTCAAATATGATGGCAACAGTAAACCGTTCAGTAAACATAAAGCCAGTTTGTAAGACAACCTGTACACGGGTTACTGGCTTTAAGAAAGCCTTGGTCCTTTAATATACAACAGCATGTAATATAATTCTCCTCATAATTGTTCAACTGAATATTCCATCAATGTTTACATGTAGTTAAACATTCCATGAGTACTACATGGACATTTAAAACTGCCGGCAAAGCAGAATGACCTCAGAGTCTCATGGCATCTGGTTCTTTTCTTCTGGGTTTCTCTTGAAATCCGTTTTTGTCTTGCTGATCTCGTCTTCTTTCGAGTGTTGTTTCATCACTGCGTCTGGAAGAGGAGCTGCTCTCTGCGCTCTGCGCTGATGAAGAAGCGGAGTTTTCTCGGCAGCAGCCTGATCTCTACAGGCATGGCTTCATACGCCTCGTTGTCGATGTTGTAGAAGCCGGCGGCGCCCTGCGGGGTCAGGACGCAAAGTTAAACGTCAAGACAAAAACTAACATCCAGAGCTTTAGATTATTTTTATCTTTTGGTGGGGCTTTTCTGCCTTTAATTTGACAGGACAGCTAGGTGAGAAAGGGGAGAGGGGGGGGAGGGGGGAAGACATGCAGGAAATCGTCACAGGTCGGATTCGAACCCTGGACCTCTGCGTCGAGGCATAAACCTCTCAGTTTATGTGCGCCTGCTCTACCACTGAGCCAACCCTGCCACGCATACAGAGCTTCAGAAGTTGAAAAACGGAAGCTGAAGACAGATATGGTTGCATTTTTTTTTTAATATATATTCTTTTTAATCTGTTAAATCTCGATAACCAGGTAATCTATGATATTTTCACGGTACAAATATGGGACTTTTAACCCTTGGGTTGTCTTCCTGTCGACCATGCAACTTTTAGTTTTTCTGGGTCAAATTGTTTTGTCACTTTTTTACGATGTTTTTGTAGATTGTTTTCTGAGCTTTATGTTTTTCGCCGCGTTTCTGAAGCTTTTTCCAGACTTTTTGACACTTTTTTCCACGTTTAACGTTTTATTTTTTTAAATGCTACAAAATTGAATAAAACACCCAAATTCAATGAAAGTAGTGAACCGATCATTTATTTTACTCGTGAAGAGCGTTGCATGGAACCATCCACGTTAGTTTCTTTGACAATTTGGTTGAAAGAAACCCAAAACTTTTTTAAAATGGGTCAAATGTGACTCAAGGACAACAGGAGGGTTCATTTGGCATATCTCTAAATTGAGTACAAATACTTGATTCTGTGTGTCAGAGTTGTCCTCAACTCAAATTGTCAGGAATTATTCATTTAACTTCTTTCCAGCATCCCAAAAATCAAAGAGTAAAGACATTTCCTCACAATTTAGTGGTATTTTAATAACAGGAAACAACCTTTTGTTATGTGATAAGGGCTTGATTATCTCGAGATTAAGCATGTGATCTCAAGACAACGGCATTAAAAAAAATACAACTGCCAGCACGACCATTCTCGGCTCCCGTGGTAAAGTGACTAATATCAGCACAATCCTAAAATTGAATTGATTTGCTTTGATGTCAAACACTGAAATAGGATTGAACCATCAAAGGGTTACTGACCTCTGGCAGCTGCAGCCGGCAAGCACTGGCTTCCAGTTTTGTGGAGTCTTTGGTGAACACAGTGGGGTCCTCTTCTTTTTTATTTCTATAATGAAGAGCATTTACATTCTTTTACTTCAACATGAACTTTTTATATAATGTGTATAGCCTCGATTAATTAAAAAAACGGAATCTACTAACCCGACAGTGATGTACTCGCCCACGGTCAAATTGTCCGGTTCCGCACAGATAATCAGGGAGTCATTTATGCGCTGCAAGTTCAAATAAATAGAAACAAGCAGTTTACAAAAAAATCAAAGAGGAAAACATGGCATATGGAGTTCAATGGGATCATGTCACCATTCAATGGCTTTGGACTGACCCTCTCGACTGGGTTCTTGTTGTGCGTTTGAATAAACAGCTCCAACGTCGACAGCTGCTCCTCCTTCCACTGCTCTGGTTCTTCCACTTTTGGAGGCTCTGCGCGCACACGCACGCACGCGCACACACACACACACACACACACACACACACACACACACACACACACACACACACACACACACACACACACACACACACACACACACACACACACACACACACACACACACACACACACACACACACACACACACACACACACACACACACACCTCAGTCTTTTACTGTTGGGATTTGGTGTTCATGTTTCCATGTTGCGATCCAAAAGTATCAAGCCAGTGACACACGCTACCTTCGACAGGAGGGTTCCAGCGGTTTTTCAGCCTGCGGATGATGCGGTAGAGCAGGTTGGGTCTGGGGGGCTTCTGAGATGGCAGGTCAGGGGGCCGGAGGCTGGGATCCAGGTAGGACACTGAGACGTCCCGGACCAGGGGCCACTCCTGAGAGATTTACAACCGAGTAAGATTAAAATACTAATCAGCAGCCACCGAATTATAACAAGGTGACAAGGTGTTATTTTAGCCTCCTGGACTGTCATCCAGGTATGTAGTGATCTGTGCACCCTTTTTTTTTTTATCTGCATTTTCTTTTCTACCTGTGTCAAGTCTGATCCCATGTGGGATACCGTATGTGTATATATTAGCTCTATGTTTTTGTTGTATTTTGTTGATGTCCTGTCATGAGCACACTGAAGCAAATTCCTAGCAACTTGCACCGAGTTGTATGGCAATAAAGTATTGAATCTTGAAACGGGGGGAGACACGAAATACAACAATAACCTCATGACATCTACTGTATCTTATAGACGACTGATTTGATTAGATTTATAGATAATGGATTAGATGTATGACATACAGTATATTTTTGTCAGGATGAAAAACTTCTATAGCAGAATTTGGATCATTATAGGATAATAGGATTACACTGAAAACTACACTTATATAATAGGATTTGATTATTTATTTTTTTTGATTATTTTTGGGGTTTTTCCGGACAGGACAGCTAGGTGAGAAATCAGAGGAAGGGAAGACATGCAGGAAATCGCCACAGGTCGGATTCGAACCCTGGACCTCTGCGTCGAGGCATAAACCTCTATGTTTATGTGCACCTGCTCTACCCACTGAGCCAACCCGGCCACGATTTGATATAAATTTGATATAAAATATTTGTCAAGTTAACAGCTGTTGAAGGTAGAGTGACTCAATGCAACAATCAATCAGGTATTCAATTGTAAACAGGCAATTCATGCCAAAGACACTTCTTTTGAAAGAAAATGTACTTAGCAATTGAAGAGTTAAACAAAATAATAATAAAAAAAAGATTTCCATACTAGGGAGGAATCTCTATCCCATTGGTGGTAGCTGACATTGCTTTCCAATATCAGATATTTTATAAAAAGGCCAACATTGGCTCAATATACGGTCAAAAACAAACACAGCCTTACCCGTAGAGTACTAAACCAATGTGCTGCTTTTGTCTTCAGTGGTCCAAGGTACCAATATCTATGGGGAAATATGGGGAATTACTCCTTTGTATGGGAAATGATGTCACAGTTATAATCGGAGTGACCAATTGTGTAATCTCACTTGCTGATCGTTGCAGCCACATCTCTAAAAGCACCCCAACGTAGTCCCATCAGAGCGAATACCGGCTGCTCCTTTTCCCCCTAGACACACACACACACACACACACACACACACACACACACACACACACACACACACACACACACACACACACACACACACACACACACACACACACACACACACACACACACACACACACACACACATTCCTATCCAAGTTCTGACACATAATATCTCACTGCATTACAAAAACAAAACTATAATCTAAAGCTTCCTTATCCTATTTGATGAAGAAAAGACATATTATAAAGTGTGAAATGATATATTTCTCAAATCATCTGTTAATTTGACCTGAAAACAAGATCTGCATTCAATATAAATACTGTGTCCATAAAGAAACAGTTGTATTTTATTTACAAATTGTATATATTTTAAATATTGCTTGTGTAGTATTAAATTATTTAATGTATATTGTTTCCTATTATTTAATGTATACTCTGTATGTGTGCTGTGTGTCTGATATTTTGCTGCTGCAACACCATCATTTCCCATTTTTTTGGGATCAAAAAAAAAATCTATCTATCTATCTATCTATCTATCGGGCGCTGACATACCAACCCGATAATCGGCCGTCGGACAGTCTGGCGAGGTCGGTGATTCGAGTCTGTTCGGGGTGTTCCGTGCCGCCAGTGGCCAGTCGGACTCAATGACCAATTACTGGGAATGATGAGTGGAATGAGCGTGACTAACGCCTCTCAAAATCTGACAAAAATCTTTTAAACTGACCTTTGTTGATCTGAAATGTAGACAGATTTAGCAACTGCATGGCCTATTTCTCGCTTAAAATCTTTTCAGAAAAAAGTTTCGGTGAACTATTTTCATAAAATACGAGACTGCATCCGAACGAACCGGTATTATGGTCGGGGAGAAAACAGACCCACGTGACGCGTTCATCCAATCAGCTGCCGGTTTTAATTTTTGGGGCGACAATACAGATTAGCGCCGCCTGCTGTTATGGAGACGTATTACGCGCAGAACGTACGCTCAAGTCAGCATCGCTTCGGTGTGTTCCGAGGCACTTTTCTGACCAACTCGGGGAGACTGATCAGTCCGACTGGCTTTTCTGCCGACGGTCGGTCGTCCGGTTGGTGTGTCAGAGCCTTAACTTGGAGGATTTGTAGTAAACAGGACCAGTTCCTCACTTTGATTTGTAGCACATCCAGAGGTACAGTTTCTCCCTTCAGAATGGACAGTGTTGCTGATGTAATGTCTCTGGAAAATTTACAAGGTGGAAAAAATGGGTTTTAGTTACTTAATAAAGAAACACATACCATACCCATATACGTACTGTATATATTTAGCAAGTGAGATCCCTCCTGTACACGTTATCACAGGTTAGGAGACTGTGTGATGATAACATCCGGATCGGTTTCAGTATTAACGTTGAAGAGATACTCACTTGACCTTGTTGTCACTGAGGAGGTGAAGACTTGGACTCAGGGAGTTGTGGGAGCCCAGTGGAATGAATCCAATTGGTGTGTTACAGACTGTGTCCTGTAGTCAGAAAAACATCCATCATTAAGAGTGTGTGGAAGTTTGGATTAAGTTGTCCTCATCTCGTTCTGCAATTAACCCTAAACCAAATCCTGATGGTGGTTCAACACAACAACGATGGGACACCCACTTGATCTGGCCTTCGCAGTAAACCTGTGACGACTTCCTGCAAGGTGCCGTCCCCTCCGGCCACGATCAGCATGTCGGTCTGTTCCATGAGCTCCGTTAGTTTTTTTGCCTGGCCTTCGTAATCTGTCTGTAAACAGGTAATATAATCACGGTGTTACACAATACGATCCCTACTTGAGCCAATAATAACACTGATTGATTCTAAGGGGAGAGAAGAAGAAGAAGAAAAAAGAAGCTAAATATACCTTTACTATTGTAATCTCCACACCAGCCAGGTGTAAAATAGGAACAGCATTCTTTTCAAACAGGTTGTTGGCTTTCCTGGGGAGGATTAAGAGAGGGAGTTGGAAATATACTGAGAAAGACTGTTCTCTGAAGTCCAGACAAAACTGTCAATGATGCCTGTCTTCTTACCCACTACAAGCTGCAGGGTTCAAGATCACTGTTGCTTTCCTCAGCCGCTCCTGTGGTGCTATCTGTTGACGTCCAAATTCCTAACGGAGATTATGACGATGACGGCGATTAGGGCTGAAGGCACTTGAAGAAGGTTTTTTGGTTCAAATGATGACAATGTATGTACACAGATACGTTATGACTTACCCTGGCCACTAGACAAGCCTCCCTTCGCAAAACACTGTCGCTGATAAGATACAAGACACACAATGTAAGACACACAGACAGGCCTGTACTTCACCTAGCAAGCAAGCAACGTTTTACAGACACCAGTCACAAAGTGCTTCACAGTCAAACAAATACAATTGATCTAATCCGAGGAAATGCCATAACATGAAATACTTACCAGTAGGGCTGGGCAATATATCGATATTATATCGATATTGTGACATGAGACTAGATATCGTCTTAGATTTTGGATATCGTATTATCGTGATATGACATAAGTCTTTTACTGGTTTTAAAGGCTGCATTACAGTAAAGTGATGTACTTTTCTGAACTTACCAGACTGTTGTAGCTGTTCTATTATTTGCCTTTTCTCCACTTAAACATTATGTCCACATTACTGATGATTATTTATCTAAAATCTAAGTGTGATGATATTTTGTTAAAGCGCCAATTGTCAACTATCGCCGCAATATCGATATCGAGGTATTTGGTCAAGAATATCGTGATATCTGATTTTCTCCCTATCGCCCAGCCCTACTTACCAGTGTTTACCATACAGCCAGTGTCCCCCGTAAGACAGGACGCACACAGCAAATGTGGACTTCTTCCAGTGATTCCGCAGAGTCCGGAACCCTTTAACAACGCGAGCCATTGTTTTATTAAAGTCCCCGAACCCTCTATTTGAATGCGGTGCTACGTGTACTGCAGCATCCAAGTTTTATATTCATGAATGACACATTTCCATCCCAGCGGTCACGTAGCTAGTCTAGGCCACAACTGTCATACTAGCGTGGACATGTTGGTGTAACGTCAAAACAGTACGGCCGAGCACAGGGCGGAACCAATGTTGGTGCGACTTTGTGTTCCATTAACGCGTTTCAAGGTTTCAATGCAACACAAGTATTACTTTATCAAAGTTTCATAGAAAATACTATTTGGAAGATAACATAATTTGTAAAATAAAAATTAAATCCCCGGAAATCCATTTACATTACTTCTTGAGTTCGTCTCTGTTACTAAACTACAATTCCCATTCAGCTAGAAGGCTCCTCTTGCGAGGACCTCGCCTGAAGGATTATACAGAATTAGGGAAATGTTTAAACTATTTTACCGACGTAATTACCCAGTACTCGCATTTAAATAGAACTGGTGGATTTCATTTGAGCAAATGTTATCAAAGCATGTTTATAGAATTTATACTTTTTAAATTTCAAACCGGCACAAGCCCAAAACCTCCTATCTAATTTGCCGACGAGTGTATCATGGCGGCGCAGATGGCGGTAAATTCGGGTATGGACTATATTTATTTCATTAAGTAGCTTAATTGTGTTAATTCCGGGCAGTTACCAATGATTGATATTTCAAAGATAAGCAAACACATATTTGCTTTTTATCGCTATTCTTGTCGCATGTCATGTTTTGAGCACATAGTGATAGATCACTCAAATTCAGACTCGGGCTGCTAGGCTAACTTAGCTAGCCTAGCATGCAAGTAAACGTATGGTTAGCTAGCTAATGTTGGTTAAACAATTATTCGGTGCCGTGGGCAAACACGTTTACACCTAACTTTATCAAATGTTTACGTCAGAACTAATGCCATACGTGCAATGTGACTTCTCTGACGCAAATCCTGTCAAATGGGTCAGCAGGCGAGTTTACTTCTCCGGAAACGAAACTTAAACTAAAGTGACTTGGAACAAGCAAAGACATATTTGCCATCACTGCCTGGCATTCGTAACGTTACTACTGGGTTTCTGCTATTGCGCCACGTAAACAAATAATAAGACAAGACGTCTCGTCCAACAGTTAGCTAAGGTCCAGACTTAAACTGGCCTCTGGTTAACAATAACGTTACTCCTGTCAGTGGGAAATAAGTGAGTCGTTTACTGGTGACCTGGTTGATGTTCCTTAGTGACAGCTAGGCAACCTAGAAGTTTGATGCAATAATAAATAAATACCCAGTATCATTGAATAATTGGGCTTATCTACAATAACATTTAGGCTACATTGAAAACTAATATAAGTCATGTAATATTAAGGGAATTTCACTGGTACTATTTACTGTCATTCACATGTTCATCTTTCAACAGTGTATGGTGTTTATACATAAGCATCCTATCTGTACTAGTTATTACTTATTGTTGAAGTCTGGAAGAGGTTTACAATGTCAACAACATCATGAAACTGTCGCTGCCCAACATCCTGTCCTGTCAGTCATCAGATATTAAAGATGCTATTTGTTCCATAAACAATTATTCACTTTAACATTCAAAACTTACATTTTTTTATTGCCATAATAGACCCTACTTGACCCCAAGTATGAGTGCAGGATTCAGCAGTCATGACATGTAAACGCTAAGGGCGAGGTACCAATGACAAGTATGGTTATAGGAAATTAGCACAATAGGAGTGGGAAAAAACTGTTTTGTGCATGTGTGATGAAACAAGACCTTTTGAAAACCCATTTACCTACCCAGGAGCCAGTCTGTGGGGGCCGCTGAAGGAGTTGTGGGAGACAGTGGACGGGGCCGTGTTGAGGAGACAGCCAGAGAGTGTCCACCTGCTGGACCTGCAGCTGAAGAAACACAAACCACACTTTCTCTCACTCTATAAGAACCCGGTGAGATGCTGTGCAAACACAAACACATCCTTTGTTTAGTTTAATTTAGTTTATTAGGATCCCCATTAGCTACAACAGGGCTGCAGCTATTTCTCCTGGGTCCGAATTTGTAATGACATGTCATTTTATATGTGAATGTTACAATAGTGTTCTTCCCGTGTATCCTGCAACTTCCTTGGTGCAGACAGACTCATTTATATATACAGTGTGTCTTGAGACTCTCATGCTAACAACATCTGGTAATATCTTAATTTGCAGCCAAAGAGTGCAGAGCAGAGAGAGAAGGTGCGTAAAGCCAGCACAGAAGGCATCGCCATCCAAGGTCAGCAGGGCTCCCGCCTCCTTCCAGAGCAGCTTCTCTCAGAGGCCTTCATCCTCAGCGATTTGTTTGATATTGGGGAGTTAGCAGCTTTGGAGCTCCTGTTAGCAGGTAAAGTGGTAATAAAAAAGACATGACTTGTAAGTGTGTAAAAGAAGTTATGTAGTAAATTTGTTGAGCGTGTGTTATGTGGTATTTTGTATTATAGATACAGCACTCACAAAAGTTTACAATTACTTATTTTGTTTTAGGGTTGTCCTGATCAAATCCATGATTTGGAGACAAAGCCTTGCATGACTTTCAGTAATAAAGACATTGATGTTTCACACAATGGATTCTCTGAATATGTTTATCTGTCTCCAGGTGAGCAACAGCAGCCCCATTTTCCAGGTCTGACACGAGGTCTAGTAGCTGTGCTGCTCTACTGGGATGGAAAGCTTTGTTTGGCAAACTCCCTGCGCACACTCATCCAGTCACGCCATGGCAAGACCTTCACCCTGGACTTGAGGTGATAATGCTATATACAAGTAGTACATTCAAGCAGGTACTGGTGCTGTTAACAGTCCACATGATGAGCATATGATTGTCCTGTTGTTGTTTTTTAATACCCTATTTTCTTTTTATTAACCTGTACTGTTGCTTGTTGTCTCATTCAGTGGAGAGCTGGTGGCTTTGACAACCCGTTTTACAGATGAACTTATGAACCAGGGTCTGACCAAACGGCTCCTAACCTTGGTGTCAGAGATAAATGTGACACGTGAGTTTGAACGACTGCAGAAGGAGCGTGGCCTGGGCAACGAGAAGCACAGGAAAGAGGTGAGAGTAAATCTTTTGTGTTAATTTGAAACCGAGATGGTCATCTTTGCAATATATTCATTATCAATCATACTTGACTAGTGCAAAGCCAGTCAGTAGCTTTCTATTGTAACTTAAAAAGAAACCTAGAGTGGAAAAATATAAGGCGCGGAATACGGACAACATTTAACTTTCTCTCTTGTCCCCAGGTCTCTGACCTCATTAAAGAAAGCAGACAGGCCCTGGCAGACAGCCTGTTTTCATGGACCTGCCAATCACCTTTGTCTAAAGATGACACCCTGGCTCTTATTGGCCACCTGGAGACAGTAACAGCTCAAGCTGATGGCTCATTGGACAGTGTGAACCTGGCTCTGGTCATGGCACTTCTCTACTGCTTGGATGTCAGCTTTGTAGAACAGGGGACAGAAGATAGAGAAGGTGAGAACATGTTAAATGCATGTCCTTTGAATCATTTGAACTCTGATTGAAGTTGTTGGTTAAATCAACTAAAACGTACTACTTGTAGCTATTTTCACGGCACAATTGTTTTCCTATTGGTCGCCAGGCTGAGGTGAGTGACCTTACCTGTTGTCCTTGCCTCAACGTTTCTTCGCTCCGTCAGCTGGCCAGCTCTCTCCATTGCGGCGCTATTAGAGGATGGGTACCCGACCCGAGCCCGATGGTTTGGACAGATATTTAGAAATGTTGTTCGGGTTCGCCATAAGGCACTGAATATTTTAAATTTAAAACAGCTATTATGTAGGTAGCCAATGGGCCTGTTTCACTTAACGCAAAGCGTATTAACGTGCGCTTGTTGCCCCATGTGCTCTTCTGTTGACATTTCCGAATGCCTTCCTACAGTTGCTTAATAAAAGCAGGCTTTCCACACAAACAAACGTACATGTGTCACTAGTATGAGGAAAAAATTCAATTTTAACTGTCTCGGACATAAATATCTTAATGCCTGTCTGGTTCGGTTACTGCTCTGTCGGACACGGGCCGAGCTCAGACAGAAAAATGCGTCCCGATCCGCACTCTAGGCACTATGCGCTATGTCAACAGAAATTTCAGTTAGTTTCAGTGTTTTTCTTCTACAGCTAGTGACGGATTGTCTTTGTTCCTCTAGATCTGATCCAGGCACTGCCAATGCTGACTGAGAGGCAGTATGTGGCTGCGGTGCACAGCCGTCTGATGGACGGCCAGCCGTGGAAGCTTCCAGGTCTGCAGGCTGTGTGTCGACTGGCCTGGGCTCTGTCTCTGAGGGTCCTTTCTCAGCTACCACAGGGATGTGGTAAGGCCCTTTTTCTTAAACATGCATTAAATATGCCTCATAGCTGTTTGAAAAAGAAATGTTGATGGAATATGAGGTCTCAAAGATAATAGTCATTTAAATGTAGTATATTCTGTGTGTGTGTGTGTGTGTGTGTGTGTGTGTGCGCGTGCGTGTGTGTGCGCGTGCGCGCTGTGCAGCCCTGGTTGAATTCACTGAGGCAGACGAGGCTCTGGCTGACCAGGCTCTACTGGGAGATGTCTTCCTGTTTACGAAGGAGGGCATCCTGGGATGTGAGAGTTTTGCCCAGGAAGAGTTTTACATCCGCCGCCTCCATTCACTCATCACAGACTTCCTGGCCCTCATGCCAATGAAGGTGAGAGATACCACAGGGGTCCACTACCAATGTTTATACTTAAGTAAGAGGTTGACTTGTGTGGATGTCATGTTGTATGTGTCAGCTCGTCTCTGATTAGTTATCAGGTTGTAGTTTTGTTTTATGTAATTAACATCTTTCTGCGTTTTTTTTTTTTTTTTTTTACTGTAGGTGAAACAACTTCGTAACCGCGCTGATGAGGATGCCCGTCTGGTGCACATGTCCCTACAGATGGACAGCGAGCTTCCGTCATCGTTACGCAAGGACTTAGACCACCTCATGATCCTCGTCAGTGTTTTTTACAAACAGATGCACACATCAGCTAACATCACCTTTTACATTTCAAAGTTCTAACTGATTATGTTATCCAAAATTATACTGATTGCAGTAGTAAAATAAGCTTCAATTTCTAGATGAGCAACATTAAAAGCAAAATTGTGTAGGGGAAAATGCTGCAGTGGCCTGACAGTTGTAAAAGTGTTGGTTACTGCTTTGTCTTTCCAGATCGGGGAGTTTTACAGTAAAGACTCATTTGGGCTGGAGTTGGGTTTGGAGTTCTGGTGTCCCACAGAGTCTCTCCAGCACACCTCCCTGCAGGGATCCTACCTGGGAATGGCACTGCAAAGGCCTCCGCATAAACAGGTAAGAGCTGCATTTTGTGGAACCTGGTTGCACAAAAATTCAGTTTCTTCTCACACCAAGAATTGTAGTAGGTGAGAAAGTAGTAATGAAAGGTAATAAAATATGTAGAATTTGGATAACTTGGGTTTAGGCTGTCATGAGATGCTGTTTTTGCAAACCATGTATTTCTTTCTGTTGAAAGTTTTTTTTTTTATTTATCTTTTTGTGTTCTTGTTGCAGGTGGTTTTGTCCAAGTTTGTGCGCCAGATGGGAGACCTCCTGCCCGCCACCCTCTATATCCCCTATCTCCGAATGCTGAAAGGGCTTGCCAATGGTCCTCAGTGTGCCCACTACTCCTTCAGCCTGCTTAAAACCAACGGAGCCACACACAGTAAGAGCAGATTGTTGGTATAACGTCAAAGACAAATAATTGTCTGGGATTAAGAATACATTTGGAAATTCATTGGATTTTGTGGTAATCTGGAGTGGGAATTTCTGCCATGACTATTTTTGTATTATGTGGCTGTCCAGTAGTAAATATGAAAAAAATATATAAAGACTTTCGAATCCTAATTAATGTAGCTTCAAATGTAGTTGGTATGAACATCAGACTCTAAAAGCCTATTGCTTTAGTTTAATACATATCCAAATGAATACCAATTCATTTCATGTTTGCAGGTGACAACATTCAGGGAGTTTCAGGCAGCCCGGTGTCTTGGGAACATTTCTTTCACTCCCTTATGCTCTACCATGAGAACCTGCGACGAGACTTTCCAAATCCAGATGCAGCACACTACCGCCACCCGCCACTAAGGGGCATCACCCAAAGAGAGCTGGACGGACTCACCTCATTTTTGCAGCTGCTCACAACCATCATTACATGGGTATGGAACAACATTCACTGCTCATATTACGTGGAGTATAAAACAACATTAAGGCCTGGATTAATGTGTGATTTGTGTTATTTTGAATTCCTTATATACTCTACATGTGTCTTTGAAAACTCCTAACATTCAGGTTGCTGAGATAGTTCCTATCTAACTGTATTGAGGTGTGTGTGTATGTGTGTAAGTGATTTTTTTTTTTTTTTCTCCCTAGAGTGAAAATGCTCGACTGGCGTTATGTGAGCATCCCCAGTGGACCCCAGTTGTAGTGATGTTAGGGTTGCTACAGTGCAGCATTCCTCCCATCCTAAAGGCTGAGCTCCTGCACTGCCTGGCAGCCTTTGGGAAGTCACCAGAGATCGCTGCTTCACTCTGGCAGTCACTGGAATATACACAGGTTGGCCTTTTATAAAATAGTACAACAATTTTAGTTGGTTTTATAAGAAGGAGAGTGCCATTTGTCGTATAAAGTATTAACATAAACCAAAAAATGTCATTTGATATCTATATAATGTTCAGGATCGAGTCTGTGAAGTGTTCTTATTTTGCCAATAACACCAGACTAAGAAAAAACTTCAAACTTTAAATTTAGTGTCAGTCCCATTATCTGAGTGGCTGTCAGATTTCTTTTCAAACTGTAGGTGCATTCTCTTATCTTTCTCTAAAAGTCTTTATTTTTGAAGTGTTATGTAATTGTTCTGCAGTTTGCTGTGTTGTCAGATATTTTTGTATCAGTTTTTAAGTTTTCTAACTTCATGTTCTTTTACCTCAGATCCTTCAGACAGTGCGAGCCCCGGGACAGAGGCAGGCTGCTGGAATTGAGGTGAGTCTTTGGTGGTTCGTGAGTGTGATGCTGGATGCTCACTACCCAACCCAATTTGAGGGAAAGTTTAGAATGATTCTCTCTCTCTCAACTTCAAGATAGGGCTGTAGCGATACACTAATCTCACGATACGATACACGATATGCAGCTCACGATACGATATATATCACAATATTCAGCCAACGATACGATTCGATATATTTCGATACACTTACATCATTTTCTGAAAGATTTAAAGGGGACCGAGGGATTTTGGTGACATCTTGTGAGTGTTCCATTTACTTGGATTTAATTAATTGAACTGAAAACATCAATTACACAATATATGTCTCTGACTGGAGAGTCTACAGCAGGGATCATCAACTACATTTTTTTCAGAATTTTTCTAAGCACTCTGGCGGCCGGACTTTTTCAAATAAAGAAAATAAAATGAATTTATACCTAATATGCCTATTCTTGTTCGAAATTTTCACTTTCTTACTGAATTAATGCTACTATTTTTTACATGTATTAGTGTGAGCAAACTCCTAAAAAACATGGAAACTCCATAATAATAACTGGCTCTTTAACTAGAAATAGATCTCAGACTAGGAGGCAGTTCACTGAGGAGTGATGGTTAAAGTCTGTGATTATGGAAACATTACTGTAGTATGCAGCATCCTGATTGGTGGAAAATGCTTGCAGAAAGAAAGGCTGTTGTCAGGTAAACATGTCACTGTCAAAGACGCTGAAGCAAAAAGTTGAAGTGGAAAAGCCAAAAGCCAAAAGCCCAGCTTTAATGATGAATTGACTGATAAGCAGGCTATGCACTCGTCATGTATGCCTCATTTGCAATGAAACGATGTTGTTGCAAAATAATACAACCATCATCATCATCCTCATTATCATCATCACTCGAACATAACGATCGCGTCATTCACGTGCATATTAAGTAGCTCCAGATTGTCCGCTCGAGCTAGATCTAGCGGAGGGTTTGGTTTGTTCAGCCAGCAGTGAGGTTTACAAGAATTTGTCAAAATTTCCAGATTCCCGGCAACCTAAGATAAACAGTTAGACTACAAACCGACAGCTTTTGTTTTAGCTTGTTTGTAAAAATTCGCTATTTGCAGAGTAGAGCTGTGTTTGCGTAAAACCGCGCGGTGGACTGAGCAGATTGAAATATCACTGTCTACATGTTTATGCCGGTCTACACAAGTGAGTGCATTGATAAGTATTGACTTTCTACTCACGAAGGTTTAATTGTAGCCTATTTACAGAAAAGAGACCAGCGTGAGTTCATCTGCCCCAGCGGCCGTTGGTAACTCTGTATCGTTCCCAGTCAGGTGCTGCGTGTTTTAACCTTTAACACACACACATCTCGGCTCAGCGGTGTGTGTGTTTTAACGCACACACATCTCGGCTCATGCTGTGTATGTGTTTTAAGAATCGATGAAATTGCTCAGCCTTACTTCAAGATAGGTAATTAATATGGTTCATTAGTTGGTACAGACGGCAATTAGACAACTGAGGGCTGCCAGGATCATTTTTAATTTGCATCAAGGTTACTTTGGTTGATGCCCAAAGGAAATATGTTTTAAGACCCAAACGTGTTGTGATGCATAATAATGCAGACAAAAAGTGAAAGAGTTCTCATCTTTAAATGCTGCTGTTGTTGTTGTTGTTGTTGATAAAGTAGCATTTGAGATTAAATTGCTATTCAGCATAAAGCTAGAGACAAAAAATTGACTATTATCTCTCATCAGTTTGAAAACCTTCCTGTTCAAAAGTTATGCAACCTATAAGAATTTCCCTCGGCATAAATACAATTATATGTTTATTCTGTCTTTATTTATCAGGATTAATCAAGTTCCTGTCTTATCTTGGATGGACATTTAGTTGGCAAACTTTGTCGATATATTTGTTTTCTGGCTCTCAGGTGGAGCTGAGGGAGATTGAGTCAAGCTGCGAGGAGTATCCCCTGACGCGAGGATTCTGTCATCTGATCAGCACACTGGTCGAGAGCAGCCTGCCCATTAATTTAGGGGCGGGGCTACGCGTACCAGGCTTTCAGCCTTACCTGAACTTCTTGCGTGACTCGGTGTTCCTCCCCTTCCCCACCAGAGCATATCGCCGTCCAGCTGAGAAGGTAAAATGCTGTGTAGTTCTCTCCCGGTGTCCTATAAGGTGAAGACATGTAGCTGTGGCATGCATGTATGCTCTTTGAACTACACATACATCTGTTCATTTACTTTCCTTTTTTTCCATTTTTGCCACCTCTCAGTGGGAGGTTGCTGATGCTGTCCTGGAGGTGTTCCACAAGCTGCTGCGGGACTACGAGCCCCAGCCGTCTGACTTTGTCCAAGAGATGGTGGAGCTGCAGGGGGAGCAGGTCACAGCCCACAAGCCCCCTGGCCACAGCATCATGTTCCACCTGCTCAATGACTCGCCAATGCTGGCGCTCTGCCTCAGCCTGCTGGAGGAGGGCGTACGCCAGCTGGACACCTATGCACCCTTCCCTGGTGAGAGAACATATGCAGCTGCTGTCCGAGAAAGAGAGATTGCTCGCGTGTGTGTGTATGTTTGTTCTGACGACATGCTCCGTTACTCTTCCCCTAAAGGTAAGAAGCTCTTGGAGTCAGCGGTGCTGCACTGCCTGTGCCTGCTGGACTTGGCTCTGCAGAAGGAGGTGGTGTTCATGGACCTCCTCAGGGAGAGCCAGGCCTCCATGCTGGTTTCCCCCTTGGAGCAGCTCCTGCAGGGGGTCAGTCCTCAAACTCGAAGGGCAGATCACATTGTCAATATTGCCAGGTAAGGGCATGTAGGTTTTAAAGAGCCCCTGTTATGCTCCTTTTCAACGTCCTCCTTGAATCATTTTACATGCTTTGATGTTCAAAAAACATACTATATTTCTCCTACTGCCCATTGCTGCAATGGGTCCACCTGAAACGCTCAGTTTGAGAGACAGATCCATTTGGAATGAAATGTTTTTTTGTTTTTTTTTACTTTATACATCTATTGCATACACACAAACTATATAACACACTAAAAGACGAGAAAACCCCCAAAAAGCATAATGGCACAATAAAACCCAAACTGTGGTATTGACCCCATGGTTATGTCTTTAGTTGAGTCTGTTCTCGAATAAAATGTTTATCTCTTCATGCTCTACTAGTTAGAGTTGAAATGTTATTAAACCTCTTCAGAAGTCACAGTAGGTTATATTTAAGGGAAAAACACTACTCTTTAAAAGGCTAATTTGTTGAGAATGAGTAGAACTTAATGGTGACCTATGTTGGTCCCTTGCAGGTATCTGTACCACAGCAGCTCTAACCCAGAGGCTGCCTTCCAGAGTGCCAAGATCCTGCGACGTATCGCCAACTACCCCAACATTCAGACTAGGCTGGTGGGAGATTTTACACACGACCAGGTATTTGTCAAAGTCTCAACTCTTAACAAATGAAGAATACTTTTCCTCCAAAGCTTCAGGATATTTCGCAAAAGGTTAAACGGTAAGCAAAAGAAAATGGTTACAAGAAAACCAAAATATTGTACAGTAGTCTAATATATTCTCATTTACATATTTCAATTAGATAGAATAAATCCTGGATGCCATTCTACTTTTTAGATAGACCCTTAGATGTGGATTACATGATCCCAAAATGTATTAAGTCAAACAATGCAATTTCTGTTTTTTCTATAATATGTATTGGTCAGGGTGTGTTTTTTTACTTGATTCACTGAGGTGCGTCTTTGTCAATGATCTTCCCTGCGGTCATGTGGGAATCTTTTGTTGTGTTTGAAATTGAGAATTCTTTTTGTCTGTCCCTCAGTCTGTGAGTGACAAGCTTATGGCAGGCTTTGTGGAGTGTCTGGACAGTGAAGAGGCTGAGGAGGGAACAGAAAATGGAGATGGTGAGAGACGACAGTGTTGTCTGTGACATTTTTCATCAGTCCAAAAACTGTACCATCTTCTGCATTTGGTTTAAATCCTGCTGTTTTCGTATTGTGAAATCTACCTACTTCATAACCCCCAAACTTCAGACTCGCACCCACAAAAGAATGTTGCAAGAATCCGGCATGAAACCCAGATCCATATGCTGAACCTGCTCATCACCTCCTTGGAGCTGAAGACACCAAATCTAGCCCTGTACCTTTTGGGCTATGAAGTAAAGAAGCCTGTGTCCTCCACCAACCTCCAGGACCCAGGTCAGACCACTGCTTTAGCTGTTGGCATGTTCATTTTGGTGGCTGTTGTTAGCGATGTTTGTGGGCTTCTGGTTTGGATGGAAAGGGATCAGATGACCTGAGTGTTATCTTTCAGTTGACGGTGCATTTGTTTGCTACAGGTGTGTTGGGATGTCCACGGAGCTGCCTGCACGCCATACTGAGTCTGCTGCAGAGAGGCACCGAGAAGAGATCAGGACCGGTACTCACACAACAGGCCCCACACCTGGCTGAGCTCTGCTACCAGGTACTCATCATCCTCTACTCCAACTGCACCTTCATTTTTGCCTTTTATGCCCAGCAGGTTGAATGTATATATGGAGTTTGTGTGTGGGCTGATTGTTTGATTAATCCATTTTCAATCAATATGCAATCAATATATTTTCTTGTTTGCGTGTCTCTGCCATGGTCTCCCTCTCTCAGGTGATCTACCAGCTGTGTGCCTGCCCAGATACATCAGGACCCACCATGCGCTATTTGAGGACCAGCCAGGATTTCCTGTTCTCTCACCTGCAGCACCTACCCTTCATCCTGCCTAGTGAGTTCAGGATCCCGGCCGATCTCCTTGGTCCTAAAATATATATTCGGCAATACGGACTTAATGAATGGAAAAACATGAAGCAAAGAGGCAGGAACTGGGAAGCAGGAAATTCATAACATTTAATAGAAATTAGTGGTTGTTTGTATTCCTTCTGGAAGAAAATAATGGATGTCAGAATTGTGTCACAGAGATATACTTGTAAAAAAAACAAAGCCAGGAAATGGAAGCAATAATACAATATGAATGTGGGCGTGTTAAAGAGAATACAGTACAAGTCTTTTCTTTTCATTGCTTTGATTCTACTTTGTGCTGCCTTCAGGTAACCAGATAGCTGCCCTCTCCCAAATGTCTTGGCTCATGAAAACAGCTGCCATTGAGCTGAGGGTGACCTCACTGAACCGCCAGCGTTCACATACACAACGCCTTGTCAGCCTCCTGTTGGATGACCAGCCACACACTCAACATACAGGTATATCAGTTGTCAAGTGTTTTCACAGGACACATTTC
Source organism: Perca flavescens (assembly GCF_004354835.1). NCBI lineage: Eukaryota > Metazoa > Chordata > Actinopteri > Perciformes > Percidae > Perca > Perca flavescens. The sequence continues at coordinate 3,288,543 of NC_041338.1, read as the reverse complement.
AATTTATACACACTTTTTGGCCTTGTTTTTTTTTTTATATTTATTGGTTTAAAAGATAATTTCAATTGGCCAGAGTCTGGCGATACTATGATTAAATATACAATAAATAATAAAGTAATGATCACACACATGCACATTCAAACTCCCAATCACCATGACCACTTGACAAAGCTCATTAATGAACCTAAGAACCTCATAACTTATTTTTTAGCTGACGGGGAATCGGGAATGGAGGAAGAAACCAGATCGGTCAGCGGGTTCCTGCATTTTGACACGGTTTCTAAAGGTTTGTACAAGGCTTACCACGGTAGTCAGTGTTTCCAGTGTTACACAACGGTCGGGTACACACCGATTACATTTATTTCCCACTGCTGTTTTGTTTATTTATAGAAATGAAACCCATGTAGTTAATTTTCGCTCCTGTTCATCAAATAATAAAACTCTGTATTTGTAAAATACCACGTGTGTTATCAATACTCGGCCGACCGTTCTGCAGAGTCGCAGCACAGTAGCAATATCTTGGATGTAAACCCAATGCCAAACGGGAATCTGATAATGTTAATGACGTAATCTGTAAACTCCAGCTAGAACGCAGTGCAGCCGCAGCAGATGATTGACCAGAGAGGCACTCTTCAGATATTGAGCGTCATCAATGAATATCTTTTACTGTAAACTGTCCGGTGTAGCCAGTAACACCGGTGTTGTCATAAGTTCATTAACCGGTGGGGAAACTTCCTCACCGTGGCATCCCCACTGAATACACATTTGAATCAAATATCAATAGCTAAATACAGTCGACGTTTAATGACTCTTCACACACTTGAATATGTTTGAGTAATCAATTCAAGCTGTCATTTAAGGCTCTTGTTCTTTTAATCTCATCTTGTCCTTGTTTGATGCGATCAGTGCGCAGGAAGTTGCTGAGTGTGCTGGACGCCATCGATTTCAGTCAGGATATGCCTGAGCTGCTGCAGCTGGACTTCTTTGAGCGTGCTCAGATAGAGCAGGTGATCACCAACTGTGAGCATGTCAATGAGCAAGGACACACTGTGTGCAACGTTAAGGTGGGTTTCCAGGATCACCACTTACTCAGTTCTGTTGTGTTGTTTCAACTTTTTGTTTGTGTTTACATTATGTGTTTACGTGTTTGATCTTCCACTGATGTGTAATATTTAATTTATTTTTATTTTTTTTACAGTTGCTGCATAGAGTGCTGGTCGCTGAGGTGAATGCACTGCAGGGAATGGCAGCCATTGGACAGAGGCCCCTGTTAATGGAGGTGAGTGTACTAAAACTAATGGGACTTAATGTTTGTGTAATTTACCAACCTGTTGTAAATGACTCCCAAAGCTGTGATTAAAAACACTCTGTCTACATTCATCTTTGTCCCTGGGTGTGTTCTTCAAGGAGGTGAACTCCATCCTGCAGCAGGTGGTGGAACGCAACCGCGTCCGTAGGAGTTTGAGTGCAAAGCGCCATGCGCTGCGGTCCTGGAGGAGCCTGGTGGAGACGCTGCTGACCACCTGCCCTGCTGATCTCATACCTGCTGATGACAGGCAGCTCATCATCAGAGACCTGCTGCTCGACCTGCACGATAAGGTCAGTGAGGATGAATGTTAGCCTGGCTGACACCAGAGCCCTTCTCATTTGTAACTGAGAGTGGGTCTGAGAAAGGTTCATTGACAGTTCATTTCCAAAGGGACGTCACCAATAGACGCCGCTCAAATGCCTCTGGGCGCATTGGATAGTCCTTCAACCAATCAGAAAAACGATCCGGGTGACGCTGCGCTTTGGTAGCCGTCATGTTGAATGTAAACAAAAAGCTGGTTGTGATTGGTGCCTCGATTTTGGGGACATTGGGGACATTGGAAATGGGTTTGAATGGGCTGTTCTCCAAACTGACTTGCAGAGCAAATCTCAAATTTGCCGGAATTTTGTCACGGTTTAGATGAATGTCACATGGAAGGTGAAATAAGTGTAGCAATGATATCAATGCATTGAAGGGGCATAACTGTATTTTGGGTGCAGTCATTTATGAAAAGGTTTGGTTGGGTACAATTTTAATGCTGATGTGTTTTAGTGCTGCTCATCTTTACACGTGTATTGAATCAATCAAAGTAGAGAAAAACCTGAAACATTGCTAATGAGTTCCTGTAACATAACGATTACCTCAAATCGCCAGGTTGTTCTAAAAACTAAATGTAAATGTCACTGTGCATTGCCCAGGTGTTATCTGAGGATGCAGCAGGAGAACTGATGCCCATTGTTGCTGGGGCAGTCTTCACTCTGACAGCCCACCTCAGCCAATCAGTCCTGTCTGAGCAGCAGCAGGGGGCGGGATTAGAAGCGTCTGGCTTTGCCTCCATTGCCAACTCCGCCCTGCACCTGATTCTCCGCAAGCTGCTGGACTTCATCCTTTGCACTGGTAAGTGATGACATAAACCTACACTATCTTACATGGGATATGTTGCTAGGATAAACCTTGGTCAGGTTACGTTTTTAAAATGTTGTCTTTTGCACTTTAAGGGGGTGGATACCAGCGTCTGCGTGCTCACTTGTATGGCTCCCTGCTGTACTACCTTCAGATTGCCCAGAAACCTGAAGAACCAGACACTCTGCAGACAGGTACAACACAGAAACATTAATACAGACTTTCTAGAAAACATATACGTATTTATTTCAAGCGGGATATGGAAATCTAGTATTATTAAGTCAAGGGGGCAATGTACACATGTTGTCTGGTCATCTGAGAAAAACTCCCTCTCCATCCCTCCAGCAGGGAAGGCAATGTGGGAACGTCTCACAGCCCCCGAAGATGGTTTCTCCAAACTGCAGAGAGAGAATCTCGCTATCATTGAGAGCTATGGCAGAGCTCTTATGGAGGTGGTGTGTCGGGACGCCTGTGATGGCCACGAAATCAGCAGGGTAAGAGCCAAACCATGCAGTTCATACAACAATATGATTCATGTACTTACGCTGCCATTTTCAGCCTCATTCTGACATGATGTTAACATTATGTTGCCAGGTTTCAAAAACATTGTAAAATAAAGTTATTGAAAGTAAACCATGCATATGGCATTGCAAAGCTCTGTTGAGATAAATTCAGTTTAAATAGCTGAGACAAATACCTCTTTGTTTGACTACTAACCAGTGCTTGTTTTATCATCCTTGTCTCCTCTTCCTGTCTGTCAGATGTTGGCTCTGGCGGTGCTGGACCGGATCTTGTCCATAGACCGTCAGAATCAGTGGCTGGTTTACTTATGCAACAGTGGCTACCTGCGGTCGCTAGTGGAGAGCCTGAGACAGGATGATGCTGCCCTGCAGAGCCTGCTCACACCTCAGCCACCCCTCCTCAAACCACTCTACATCTATGAGAGCAAGATGGTGAGGAGATGTGCACTTTTACAGACACAGTATGTTTTGCATTGTAAATTGGACCTGTAGCCTTCGTCTGAAGCCTCTGTACGTAGAGGATTATGAAGACACAAACTCTGCTCTGTGTTTTTTTAGGCCCTGCTGACTCGTGTGGCTAAGACGGGTCAGGGAGCTGTGGAGCTGCTGCGCTGTGGGCTGGTGGCCCAGCTGATAGAGTGCCAGGTGTTTGACATGGTACCTGACAGCGATGCACACAGGTAGGGGTGTGGAAAAAGGGGGTGGAGTAGCTTCCAAGTGTGTTTATATATATATATATATATACACACACACACACACACACACACACACACACACACACACACACACACACACACACACACATTTCTGACATTTAGACCTGAGCCTTCTCAATTGACAGATTTTACCAAATTAGTGTAAAGAATTAAAAACTACATGTTAGGATGGTAATTCCTCACTAAAGCAACACAATTAAAAGCTTGCAAGTTAAAAAGGCAGGTAGTTTTAAATTTAGCATCTTGCCTTTATTCCAGTGCATTTAACTGACTCTTAAGGTGTCTATTAATAGTATTACCTAAGTCTGTGTCTGTTCCCTTGTGGTCTACAGGGTGATGCGGGACCCATCCGGCTTCATCCCCAGCCCTATGGACCGCTACAGGCAGATTCTCTTACCGACCCTAAGGCTCTTTCAGGTGATCCTGACCTCTACCACCATGAACCACCAGCAGGGCGCGGCACAAGTAAGCACACAATTATAGAGATCACAAAGACAACTTTTAACCTTTTTTTCTCATTTGACCTTGAAAATCCACAAAAGTCAGATTCTTTAAGGTCTTAAATGCTGTCTTGTGTCTGTAGTAACTCTGTAGACCTAGATGGGATTAATGCTCATTTAAAAATGAGTGTGTTTCTGACAACTTTTTTGTTTTTGTACAGTATGAGGCCATAAAAAGATTTATAAACATTGCACTTCCATCCTAACTCTCTCTCTCTCTCTGTGTGTGTGTGTGTGTGTGTGTGTGTGCGTGCGTGCGTAGGTTCTCCAGTGGCTGATAGTGCATGCCGACACCATTCAGTCCCTGTTGCGCTGTCAGGAGCTCAGTATGGGAGCATTGCAGGAGCTCTCTTTGCTCACTGGTATCATCAGTAAGACTGCTCTGCCAGGTACATTAATAAGTCATTCTTCTCTTCTAATGCACTTTGCTTTCTAAAATATTTTCCCATTTTCATTGCGCAAACCTTATATACACACACCAGACTGCATGAATGGTGTTCATGTACTGCTTGGTCTCTCAGGGGCCCTTGAGACGGGTGGGGAGGTCAACAGTGCGGCTATAATGGAGTTCCAGGGTCACATCAACAGATTCCAGGTTAGACAGCTGCCATTGTTTTTATATGGTATAGAATAGATGCGTTTTGCTGTATCCCTGACAATGCATATCTATTTCAGTGTGTAAATTGTACAGTTAGTAATGCATCTCTTCTTTTTTAGCGTCTCTGTCTGTCCTTGCTCGGCCGTCTGGCAGGGAGCGAGCAGGAGAGGTTGCTGAAGCAGGCTGAGGTTGCTGCACCTGGAGACTCAGCAGACAGACGAGAGGAGATGGAGGTGGCTATGCAGCAGGTCTGACAACAAGCATTCTATAAACAAAGTAGTGAGAGATTCATGGTGAAGGGTCGTGGTGCCTGTGACTACATGGTATTTTGCAATTTCTTCAGAAGTGTGATGAGCGTGTTTCCTTGAAATGTCAGAAGGTAGTTCCTAGTTAGAAGTTACCCAGTTTACAGTTTACATATTCCAACAGTATAATTGACAGTGGAATGAAAAATGGCACTGAAACAATGCGACTGGAGTCTTGTTTCCACATAGTCATGATTATTCACCAGTGTCCTGGATTGTCAGTGACCTGAGAGGTGCTGTCCTCTGTACCCAGGTGCGTGCTAACATCATGGAGTACTGCCAAACGCTGCTGCTGCAGAGCTCAGCCCAGGCCCAGTTCAGCATCTGCCTCTTCAGCCCGTCAGGCAGCGAGCCAGCTGGCAGGGACGGAGGACGCACAGGTCGGTGATATTCTACCCATACTTAAGACGAGGAAAAGGGATGACTCATGTCACTGTATACTGTGAACAAGGCATACTATTGTATTTTTTGTTTCCCATTTGAAATGTCCTTTTCAGTGTCTAATAGATGATAGATCAATCTAGAAATCCAGAATCTCTTGAGGCCCTTTTAGCTTTTGCCACAAATTAGCTTTTTACTTTCAACCGCTCTTATCCACTTCTACAAGTGTGAGACTGAACCACGGCTTATTTTTTTAAGATCTGTCATCCACTCTGCCATCAATGGCTTACTCCCGGGCCCCCAGCCTGGGTCTGGTCCTGTACCTGCTGAAGAACAGCGCTGCAGATTTCTTCCGCTTCCACCAGATTCACAGACAAAGCTTGGGCAAGCTGCAGAGCCTGGATCAGCTTCCTCCTGAGGAGCTCAAGGAGGTAACGATGGACCAATACACAGATTCACTCTTTCTCACACTCACCACACTGCTGTGTGTGTGTGTGTGCGTGTATGTGTATGTGTGTATGTATGTATGTATGTATGTATATATGTATATGTATATGTGTATATATATATATATATATATATATATATATATATATATATATATATATATATATATATATATATATATATATATATATATATATGTGTGTGTGTGTGTATATATCTCTTTAATTGATGCACCTTTTTGGCTTCAACATGCATTGTCTTCGGTTCTAACCACAGATTTCTTCTCTGTAGTTGTGCCAAGGCCTGGTGTCAGGCCCAGGAGGGGTGGAGAAAATCTCATCAGTCCAGAGGAGCTTGCTGGCCAAGAGACGACTGGTCCAGCTTATCAACAACAGAGCCAAGCTGCTGGCCCTGTGCTCCTGTATCCTTTGGTCCCTTACAGGCACGGGTGTATTGATAGGACTACAGCGTTAGACTAACGGACATTTTCCGAAAAAAATCAACCCTCATTTAGCCCATTATTGTACATTTGTCTTTGGGAGTTCCCTTCTGTAAATTGGAATAAAACCACGTAGAAATGCCACATCATGAATTGCTGTGAAACGCCTTGACCTTCCTCTTCCTCAGACGTTATCGAGACATGTTTATTTGTGTTGTGGCGCCACCTGGAGTACTACCTGTTGCATTGTACTCCCACTGACCCCAAGGACTCCCTGATGCCTGGAGCCAGTTTGTATAGATCTCGCCTCACAGACGGTGAGATATGTACATTTAAAGCAGACCTGACCAATAACTTGCAGATACATAACGTTGTTATTAAAACTCCACTGAGAGGTTTTAGCTTGATTGCAATCATTTCATTTAAATATTCATGTTCTTCAGACTCGTTTGGCGGGTTGCAGGCAAGTGGAGGGCGTTGCCTCGGTCTATCCCGAGTCAGCCAGCAAGACCTAGACCTGGTAAGAAATGGCACACGTGGGCATGAGCGTAGTGTCAGTTACACTCTGAATGCTGCTCTGACAAACCTTCATGTTGTGCATCTGTTTACATCACTGCCTGCATTAGTCCTGATCCCTTCTGTTTGTGTGAGTGCAGCTGAAGAGTGACATGGCTGCAGGTTTTGGAGAGGCTCTGCAGAGGAAGCTGCTGGAGGTGGAGGGTTTGTACAGCCAGGTCCGCTCCCGCTACACCTTCATCCAGGCCCTGGTTCGCAGGATCCGTGGCCTGCTCCGACAGCCCAAAAGCTGAGACACAAAAATACAAAGACTGTCCAAGACCCAAAATCTCAAGTTTGATTTTGACTCAAACCGCCTACCAAGCGACAGTGGAAAAACTACCAAGGATTCAACTTTCTGATCTGTTGCAGCTCCTCTCTTGACTATTGTGTGATGTTAACACCATCGTGGTGGTGCATTCTGAGTGACCCAATACTAATTATGTTTGAGTAGCACTGTGCAAGGAGCGTTTCTCAAAGAAGGGAGTAAAAGTAACTTGCAGAACACAAATTTGTACTCGTTAAGAGAATTTGATATTCATTCTTTGGTCTGATTTCTCTTTTTTTCCTTTATGAAAATAAACGTTTTCTAAATCTGTTAAATACTCGTCTTATGTGTGTGAACTAGACAACAACCCACCCGAACCTCACCAGAAATGGAATTTATTTTGTTGGCGATGGCAAACTGGAGCCATTATCTGCCGACATGCATTCAGGTGATTATACGGTGTATATGAATAGAAAGGTTCCTACTGTTTACATTTTTACAGAAGCTACAGATGTCAGCTTATTTAGGGCTTCACTTTTCACACACATTTTCAAATTGTTAACCACTTCTGACAAACTACTCTTCACCTTTTTTCATGAGCATGTCTGGGATGACTCAAAAAACAAACCAAGTAAACGTAAAAGTAGCATCCAAATGACTGATGTAACCAAAGGTGTCAGACTGGTCTGAATTGCTACAACACATTGTAGGTCAAGTCATTCAAACGGCAACATAACATTACAAACAAGCAAGATCCCCATATCATATTTCATCTCATTTTATTTCCTTTTATGGTACACTCTGTAAAGTGCGTAGATTCTCAAATCTTTGGGGAGGGGATGACGGGACGTACAAATCTGGATATACATTCAGATCTTACAGATGGGGAAGTTTTGTGCTCGTTTTTTATTTGAATACTGAGGATGGGAATGAGTTCAGAGGGGTGAGCACCAGCATCGAGCACAGGGGGAACTCTGCCAACCGAAACGTGCTGCGACTGGTCGCTGTCTGTCACTGAAGCACGAGGTGACACGTTTTGATGAGTTAGTGGAAAAAAAACATTTGCTCTCAGAAATAATATCTACCTGCTGCGCTTCTTAGTGGACAGTCAGGGTACAAATTTGTGCTACTTTTAACAGATCATGCTTGTCATACTCTATAAATTACTTTAAATAAAATTAATTACAGCATTAAAAACACATTTACATTTCTCGCACCAGCTTGCTATATCTGTGATTGTTCTGCGTTTGCATCTGAAAATAAAACTTGACGATCCTCTGCCCTGTAGATAGACAAACGTTTACCATTCATCCATCAGTTTTGCACATGAACGACTATCATCCATCAGTGGCAATGCCATATTAGAATACACGATAGCAGTGCAATCCAAACGGCACCGTCGGGGCCATAGAGTTGGCCGACGTATGACAATACATATTGTGAGACCGTAGAGGTTTGTGACCTTATATTTTTTTTCTCTACCGAGGAAACTAAATAATGAATACAACAAACGTGTCATGGAGAGTACTACTCAGGCTGTGGAAACCGTTGTATAATGTCTTCGGTGGCTTCGCAGGGAGCTTTCTAAAGTCTGAGAAAATGACATCACTATGACATCATCAGGGTTATCTTGAGTTAGGCTTGAAACTTTAAATAGCTGAGCGAAAACTTGAGTATTTCAGCAGGGAAGACCTAATGTAAGGCGCTGTTGAGTTACATTACGGGAATTGTAGGATCCCATGTTTTATAAGCTTGGCTTGCTATACTCGGGGATATCTCTGCCTCCGCTGCTTCAGTTTTGACAGATCTGTCTCGCATTTCTCCAACGTTAATGGAGGGGCACTGCTCAATTGCGGGAGTGCACCTTACGTACAGTAACTCTGGTTGCCATTGTTGGGAATGTGGCACATGAAGGATCAGGACTGACTTATTGTGCCAATGAATTTACAGGATTATTGCATCAATGTGATAAAGCACCTTGTTTTGTCAGGCATTTCTTGAACTGGATGAGCCAGAAACAGACATTCACAGTTGGTTGCACCTATAAATGGTTTCTCAACTGTTTTTTCTGGGAAATGTACGATATAACAATACCTATTGCCATTACGATATAAAACCTCAAGGACAACAGTTTCTGCTATAGCTTGTTGACTATATTCATAAACCTGGTTTAATTCCCAAATGAGTTCCTTTTGCTTCATAGAAAACACCACCAACACAAGCAGGCAGATCAGCCATGGGCATTCAAAGTTCGATTAGCAGTAGACGGTTGGGGGATTTTCACTGAGGGATGAGAGAAGGAGACGAGAACATCATCCAACCACATGGTCATTTTGCCAGTTTTGGATCCATCTTCTGAAGCAAAGAAAGGGCAAAATACTGTAAATACTTTATACCATCATACTTAGATGTTTTCTATGTTATCAAAACAAAGTTTGGGACTGATTTCTGTACATTAAAACACAACTGTTCCTTTTTGAAAAGAAAAAAAAAACATTTATACTGTACATGTACACAGAGTTGAGTTCAAGCAGCAGCAGACTTCTTTTGGACCGTCCTTTTGCTTTGATTCACATTGTGTACAGGGCACTGGCTCAAGATTAAAAGTGTATGAAAACTGAGTTTGAGCTGTCCTTCATAGTGCCTGTTTGAGGGAAGTCGATCAGTCCTGAGGCCCCTTTGCTCTAGTGTTGATTACACCAGACATGTCCTTTAGTAATCCAGCACGGCTCTAGCAGTGAATCAAAAGTTCATGAGAATATCGGCAAACTGGAAAGTGGCAAGGTAGGGTCAGCTTATCCAGCACTGATTCTTCCACTCGTCTTTAAGATTAAGGACAGCATGGAGAGTGTGCATTTGTACTTTTGTGTGCGCAGAACACATCTGCACATCCTGTCTTTCTTGAGCAACCTAACAGCAGTTTGCTTGTTGAAAAAACACACACCCTTATGAGCTATCAGTACCCGCTTCTTGTGTGTTGTTGTCGTCCATTGTGTTGCCGTTGCCGCCGTTGGTCTCTGAGCAGTCTGGCATCTCTCCTGTCACTGCCACTCGGATCACTTTCAGCCAGCGCTGCTTAAGCTCCTCGCTTTCAGCGGCAAAGTTGTGAACGGACTTGGACTGGGAGAGGCGGAAGCTGATTGGGGGGTCCGTGGGCCGGGCGCTGTCATCCACGGAGTAGCCCAGGAGGGGGATGGTACACTGGGCCTTCACGTCCTGAGGAGGAGAACAGTCAGGGATGAAGAGAATGGTTATCTGCGTGAAATTGATTTTAAATTCATTACGGTTATGACATTTTTTTTTTTATTTTGTGTGTGTGTTATTACCTGCGGAGCTCCGTAGAGATAGAGCACCAGACACTCCTTCTCCGGGATGACGCACCACACCTTCTGCCATGGTTTGTTCTTCTCACAGTACTGCAGGAAGCCGCACATGATGCTGCTGCCCGTGAACTGAGCCGCCTCGATCTGCACACGGAAGACAAGATCAGTAAAACCATGCTAGTTCAAGATGAAGTATGTGACGTCTGTATATCTATGTCAATTATCTCCTTATTTAGAAAATCCCAGCATGTGTGTGAACTAGACAACAACCCACCCGAACCTCACCAGAAATGGAATTTATTTTGTTGGCGATGGCAAACTGGAGCCATTATCTGCCGACATGCACTCAGGTGATTATACGGTGTATATGAATAGAAAGGTTCCTACTGTTTACATTTTTACAGAAGCTACAGATGTCAGCTTATTTAGGGCTTCACTTTTCACACACATTTTCAAATTGTTAACCACTTCTGACAAACTACTCTTCACCTTTTTTCATGAGCATGTCTGGGGTGACTCAAAAAACAAACCAAGTAAAGGTTATGAAAGTAGCATCCAAATGACTGATGTAACCAAAGGTGTCAGACTGGTCTGAATTGCTACAACACATTGTAGGTCAAGTCATTCAAACGGCAACATAACATTACAAACAAGCAAGATCCCCATATCATATTTCATCTCATTTTATTTCCTTTGAAGGTACACTTTGTAAAGTGCGTAGATTCTCAAATCTATGTCAATGATCTCCTTATTTAGAAAATCCCAGCATGTGTGCATGTATTATTGTATGTGTCAATATATCCTATTCACCTCCAGGATGCCCTTCTTCTTGCCCTCCACTATGCTTTCTCCAGTCAGGATGGAGAAGCAGTCTCTGCAGACTTTGTTCATCTTGTTGCCATCATATTCAAGCGCCACCTTATTGTCTGAACATTTCCAGCACACCACCTGTAAGAAAGAAGAGGAGAGAACAATCTTACATCTTAGTTACCCTAATATACCACACTATAACCAAAACTATCACTACTCTTTAGAAGGATTTTTAAGCATCATTTCATTAGCCACTCAGAAGCGATTTTAAGCCACTGGTAATGGACTACAAATGGAATGTAACCCTAACCCTAACATAGGGCCTAATTTTAAGAAAATTCTTAGAAATGTGGGATCATAGGGCCTAATTTTCAGTGAAAAAAAAATTCTTAGAAGTGTGGGAACATAGGGCTGTGGGGATATAGGGCTGATCCCCCATGCATGACATAACAGCATCAAGATGACTTACGTAGCCGCAGGCTCTGCAGTGGTGTCTCCGCCGTGTCAGAGCGTTGAAAGGCTCTTTACACTTCATACACAGCGTCACTTGATTGTCACGGATCCAGCAAGGGGCGCGCTTCCCCAGCTCGGCATTCTATACCGAAATAAAAAAAAAAGACACTCGGTGTGACGGCGCACAACAGCGACAGTTTAACTGTGTGCACAGCTTTGATGTGACGCTCACCGACACTTCGTCCACATCTTTCAGCGCATTCTTGAATGACTCGTTTTTCTGCTGGAAGATCTCGATGGTCTCCTGGAAAGCCTGAAGGGCAAAAACACAACAACATCAAACTCATGTGTCACTCATTCACTTCAACACACCTATGATCAATAAAGAAAATACAATGATTGTGACTGTACTGTTCGTACCTTAAGCCAGCCTGCCTTGTCCTGCTCGGAGCTGAGGAGGAAAAATAAAGCCATAAAATGCATTCAAACGTAAATATGTATGTGATGGTCTTCCTGTTCCTCTTAACAACACCAAGTCGTACCAACATAGCAGTTAGCTGGTCAAAGAGTATTCAGAGATTTACTAAATATGGAGTTTGGGTGTGCTCATTCAGGTGGTCTTCCACATATATGGGAAATTATACTGTATAGGGTACGAATTACATACAATTATATGCTTTATAGTGGGAGGGGCTAGGTTGTTTTTGCTCCTTTTTACAGGGTTTGCAAAAAGGACATTTTTAAATGACCTCTTCTTGTATTATGTATGAAAAGTCTGCATGAAATTAGTCTCGCTTTGCCAGACCTTCCTCCACACAGCATTGCAGGATGGTAGAAAGACGTGCTCTGGTTTATTGGCGTGTCTTTAAACCAATGGGTTGTGCTAAACGCCAAAGAATTTCTAATATAGGAAGAAGTTCCACTCCCTCGTTACTTCCGGCTTCTGAACTGGTTGCAGTTCCACCAGAAATCCATATAGGGGGCGCTCACAGGCCAGTGCAGAATGAATGGGGCTCTATGGAGCTAAACCCCTCAAAACCCACTTTTCTCAGGATATAATTTTTTGTCTAGTAATTTCAATGTTGCATTTGAAAGGGGAGGCAAAGAAAATACACACTGCTGGGTGTTAGATTTTTTTAAAGTCGCTTTTCTGTTCTAAAAAGCCTTTTAAAATGTCAATGACGTCATACACATGTACGGCCAGAGATACTGTTTTACGGCAAGCTCTGAGTCCCTTCCTTCGTTCTCTCGAGGCATCGACAACACAGCTGACAGGTTAGGCTCTCCCTGTCAATACACATGCTAGAAAGAGGTTTGCTGATGTTTTAAAGACCACGCCGAAATATTCACTCTGACATTCTGGTTCTGCTTCGGATGCCGTCAAGCGGGATCTCTGATCGTAATCGGTCCTTCACTGACCAATCAGCATTCATTAGCAGAATGCTAGCGTGTTATGGGCTACAACGACTCAACCTGTAAGAAATCAAAAGGACATAAGTACTCATTCATTCAACTTTCGACCTATAATCCATGTTGAACTTGCAAAAACTACAATCAAATCTGAGGTTTCTCAACGACAATCAGACGAAAGATACACATTTAGCCGTCTAGCTCCATAGGGTCCCATTCATTTTGCACTGGACCACGATCATCCCCAGTGGAACTCTGGTGGAACTGCAACCAAATCCGGTACAATGGGGCTGGATAGGGAGTGGAACGGCTTTCCGTAGACCGGCTTTGTAAACGCCGAGCGGAGCCCAGGTTCCGCTGTAAAATAGCCTCGGCAAGGAACTAGTTTTGGTGGAATGTGTGTACGTTCAAAAGTAGTTTTAGATGTGCGACAGAAAACTCAAATTGGACAGATAGTCTAGCTAGCTGTCTGGATTTACCCTGCAGAGATCTGAGGAGCAGTTAACCATAGATTTCACAAATCCACCGAAGGTTAGAAAGCCAACACAAAGAAAGCGGAAGGTAACAGACATCTGGCCGGAAAAAAAAGGACATCTAGCAGAATTTCCGGCGGCAACAGAGCGATCCCGGAAGCGGAACGTCGTGGATATAATATAGACTAGCATAAAATGTACCTGGCCTGTAGCTCTAGCATCCTCTCCTTCCCTGAGACCTGGAAGGTATGAGGGTAGTCCGCGTTGGTCGTTTCCAGGACCTTCATGCCGTCGATGCCGATCCGCGTCCTCACTGTGTACTTCGTCCCTCCCAGACTGAACTTGGGCACGCAGTACAACAGCATGTTGTTGAACTGGCAGGGAAAAAAAAGAAAGACAAGTTTGTACTGAGGATCAGCGCTATTCTAGTGTCGGTTCCTGGCACTGTTTTCTTCCGAAGGGTGCAGTGCTGAACTCTGCAGGTAACCTGAATCACACAGCTGGGAGACATTCAGCCTGAAGCTAATAAGAAACAGCCCAAACGTAATCACATCATCTGGCAATATCAATAATTGAGAGATGTGTTTACGTGCCCCCGATGTACTCTCACACAGAGGCGTTCCTGGCTTGAAATGATTCACTTGTTTCAATTGACTTGTGCAGACGAGAGTCTCGCCTCGGCGTGTTTCCCTCGCCGGATAGTTTAGATGTTTTTGTACTCGACAGTTTCTCTCACCAGGAAGAGGTACCGCTCCATGGCCGAGGTGTTCCTGGCCGCCAGCTTCAAGATGTGGCCCTCTTTGATGAACTCGTTGGAGGGGTTAACGATGTCCTCCTCCTCACCCAGCATTTCGTATATCTCCATCAGTTTCTTCAGATTCTCCTGAATGAGGATGGGGTTAGGTTGGATGTCAACGTGTGGAAGAGACTCTGTCTTATACGTCTACAGGAAATGCGTTTACACTTTACTTGAAGGTATCTACGTAAGAGTGACATGACGCTGTCACGAACGTGTCATGAACATTATAAACAGTCAAACGTTTATGACATAACGCTTCTTTTAGTAAGTATCATTTGGTTTTTGTCAATACAAGTTATGGTTAGGGTTAGGATTGGAGTTAGGGTTAGGGTTCATGTGTCATGACCGTGTCATGACCGTGTCATGACCGTGTCATGTCACTCTTATGTAGATACCTTCAAGTAAAGTGTTACCGAAAATGCTTTACAATGTCTGTACTTACAGATTTCCGTATGGCACTGTTGGAGTGAGTAGCTGCTGTGGCGATAATTTCTAATGATTCTGGAAGAAATACAAAGATGGGTTGAAATAAAAAGGACTCCTTGGAGTGGGAATTTGTATACCAAAGTACAAATACTTCGCTACTGTACTTAAGTAGAATTTTAACATATCTGTACTTCATTATTTATATTTCCGGATGCTTTTACTTTTACTCTACATTTCCCCTGAGCATCTTAGTTACTCGTTACTACAAAATCAAATCAGAATAAATCTGTTACACTGGAAAAAAAGCAGGTTTGGTGAATCATTGCTTCTAAATTGTCAAGATAACGCACGCTCCATTCCAGTTGGTGACCATAGGCCAAAACTAAAGAAGAAGAGGAGGAAGCATAACGACTGATAGTGTCATGGAAACACCTGGTGCAGGCTCTGTCGCCATGGTAACAGACGATGACCACCCCCGACAATAGTGGTGATGAAGATAACGTTACACACCTTTGGCCATAAAGTTCATAATCAAAGTTTTTTTTTTTTTTACTTTTACTTCTAATAGTTAAGTACATTTAATGTCATAAAATTAATTTTGATACTTAAGTACAGTAAATAGTTTAATGTATACTGTAATACTTTATTAACCCCGCAAGGGGAAATTCCGCTCTGTTGTTATTACACACGTCTGAATTACACACACACACACACACACACACACACACACACAGTACCTATACACGCACTAATGGAAAGAGATGTCAGACTGAAGGGGCTGCCCGTGGAAAGGTGCCCCAAGCAGCTGCTTGGGGGTTCGGTGCCTTGCCTAAGGGCACCTTAGCAGTGCCCAGGAGGTAAACTGGCACCTCTCCAGCTACTAGTCCACCACCATGCTTTGGTCCTTATGGGGACTTGAACCAGCGACCCTACAGACTGAGCTACTGCCACCCCAACAAAGTATACATTACATCCTTTAAGACTTTTACTCAAGTAATATTCTAAAAGGAGACTTTAACTTCTACCAAAGTCATTTTCTGGTAAGATACTTGTACTTTTACTCAAGTATTGCTTTCAAGTGCTTTATTTATACAAGACAGGAATTTGAGGTATTTGGACTTACTCTCTGAATCTCGTCGGTCAGGGTCGCCCTCAGGCAGCTTCTTCAGATAGTCTTTAAGCAGCATCTCGTAGCGAGGGACTCGCTGCACGGGCTCCAACATGTGATGCTGAAGCGTCAGGCAGCCACAGACCTCTTGACTCTGTCCGGGAATAACCAAGAAAATTACAACTTTTACCCTACGTGGAAACATGAAATGTATTTATCTGACCCCAGACCTATTAGATAATGACAAATACAAGACACGAGTGGTGCTTCTCACGTTAGACCAACTCTTCAGCCTGGATCTGTGTTCTCTCAGTAATGCGATCCTCGTTCTAAAATAAAAGTGCATGAAGCAAAATGTGTACGGACTGGACTTTTGTTCACAGTACCTGTATGTCCTGAATGATGGCCTTGAATTGAGGCGAGCGATCAGTCCACAGTTTGAGCAGCTCCATGGCCTTCTCGAAATTCTTCACGTACTCTGCGTACATCTTGAGGAAGGGGGTGAGTTTCTGCAGGATGTCTCCGATGCGAGGTGTGGACTCCCTGCGGGGTGGGGAGAGAAAGTCAATTTGTCACTGGTGGAAGTACTCTGATCCTTTACTTAAGTAAAAGTACTGATACCACACTGTAAACCCCCCCACCAAAACTCTGTTACAACTGAAAATGCTGAAAAGGCTACCTACTAAATGCAGAAAAATCCTCACAATTTAGAAACTGAAAATGATCAAAACTGTCCTGTGTTTAATTCATTTATAATAAAACAGCAATTATACAAACTACATGTGTTTAGTTACTAGT
Source organism: Perca flavescens (assembly GCF_004354835.1). Classification (NCBI taxonomy): domain Eukaryota; kingdom Metazoa; phylum Chordata; class Actinopteri; order Perciformes; family Percidae; genus Perca; species Perca flavescens. The sequence goes on along the minus strand of NC_041338.1, from coordinate 3,271,782 downwards.
AACTAAAGCTGTCAGATAAATGTAGTGGAGTAAAAAGAACAATATTTCCCTCTGAGATGTAGCGGAGTAGAAGTAGAAAGTGGCATGAAAAGAAAAGTACTCAAGTACATATATTATTTCATGTATATCGCATCATATTATTTCATATATACAGTGAGGAAAAGTATTTGAACACCCTGCTGTTTTGCAAGTTCTCCCACTTAGAAATCATGGAGGGGTCTAAAATTGTCATTGTAGGTGCATGTCCACTGTGAGAGACAATCTAAAAAAAAAATCCAGTCAAAATCAAATGTATGAATTTTTAAACTATTTATTTGTATGATACAGCTGCAAATAAGTATTTGAACACCTGAGTTAACCCTAACCCAAAGTTCTATTTTGGTGTCATCTGACCACATGACTTTCTCCCATGACTCCTCTGGATCATCCAAATGGTCATTGGCAAACTTAAGACGGGCCTTGACATGTGCTGGTTTAAGCAGGGGAACCTTCCGTGCCATGCATGATTTCAAACCATGACGTCTTAGTGTATTACCAACATTAACCTTGGAAACGGTGGTCCCAGCTCTTTTCAGGTCATTGACCAGCTCCTCCCGTGTAGTTCTGGGCTGATTTCTCACCTTTCTTAGGATCATTGAGACCCCACAAGGTGAGATCTTGCATGGAGCCCCAGTCATAGGGAGATTGACAGTCATGTTTAGCTTCTTCCATTTTCTAATGATTGCTCCAACAGTGGACCTTTTTTCACCAAGCTGCTTGGCAATTTCCCCGTAGCCCTTTCCAGCCTTGTGGAGGTGTACAATTTTGTCTCTAGTGTCTTTGGACAGCTCTTTGGTCTTGGCCATGTTAGTAGTTGGATTCTTACTGATTGTATGGGGTGGACAGGTGTCTTTATGCAGCTAACGACCTCAAACAGGTGCATCTAATTTAGGATAATAAATGGAGTGGAGGTGGACATTTTAAAGGCAGACTAACAGGTCTTTGAGGGTCAGAATTCTAGCTGATAGACAGGTGTTCAAATTTGCAGCTGTATCATACAAATAAATAGTTAAAAAATCATGTGGACATGCACCTATGATGACAATTTCAGACCCCTCCATGATTTCCAAGTGGGAGAACTTGCAAAATAGCAGGGTGTTCAAATACTTATTTTCCTCACTGTATTCTGTATGTGCGCTGTGTGTCTGATATTTTGCTCCTGTAACACTGTAATTTCCCATTTTTGGGATTAATGAAAATGTATCTATCTATCTATCTATCTATCTATCTATCTATCTATCTATTTATCTTATGTGGACATTAGTTTGACCAACAACAACATCTTTATCATCAGTGTTTTAACTGTTGGTTTCAGTACAAAGAGAAAATGGGAAGGCAGCTAAAGGCCTTTTTATGGTTGTGCGTTGAATTGACGGCGTACCCCCGCAGACCCCTCTGTGTCTACATCGTCCGTGGCTTGGTAGCGTTGCATTCCCCCCTCCCCCCCCCCGACTCATTTCCTGGTTCTCCTTCTCCATAAACATCATGAAATCAAGGAGAGAGTTAACTTCTCATGCTCCAGATCTCCCCCCGTGGTCAGAAAGAACAGGGGAGACTCTTCGGTTCTCACTACTCGCTCTGAAGATAACCACCGTGACTCTCTCACTTCTCCCTCGCTCTATCACACTCCCCACACACACACACACATGCCGGTGTTATGTCCCTACTGGATTCCACACTAACTGGTTTCCGTATATTGTGTTTACCTAACAGCAGCAGTTGTTGCTGTCTCTACAATCACAAACACATTACTGGCGATTTTCAGGTCGCATCTCATATCTATTGCTGTGAATCTGATTGTATAAATGAGCACTACATCTCAGCCACATCCAAAAAATTTATTTGAGAAAATACAATAATTGCAAGTCTGCGTCGAGCTGGTTTCCAACTGTCGAAAGCAAAAACACATCCTCTTCACATACAGCGAGCTACTCGAACGCTGTTAACAGTTAGCGTGGAAACCAGTAGGGACATAACACTAGCTCGACGCACACACCAGCGCACAAGTTTAAACATCAGGCCCTTACGTAGGCTATGGCGAAAGCTCTGCGTGGAGCCTCGGCAGAACCATAAAAACGGCCTTAAGGTTCACATAGACACCGAACCTTTTTGCATTAATTGTCATTTCATTACAGGCCGAAGCTCACCATTCTCCCATGCGTTTCTCCAGATCTGGAAGCAGGAACTGGCTGTGAAAGGTGTGGATGGAGACGATGTTGGAGAAGATGTTCTTCACCACGTCCACAGGGAACGTTCCTTTATTTGCCTCCTCCATTAGCTTTGCGCAGAACACCTGAAAAAGAGCCGTGTACAACATAGAACTGGTAAGTGACAACTAATTGAGAAGTGAAAAAGGGGTTTTTATACTGTTTCATTTAAAACCCTTTACTATGTCAAAAAAAAAACAGAAGTGAAACGGAGCTTTCACCGAGTTCCTCACCTGGTCGAGCAGGTTAAGTCTCGCTACGTAGGCCTTTTCTGTTTGCAAGAGCTCGCTGGCGATCTTAAACAGCTTCTGTTCATTTGTCTCCTGAAAACAGAGGGTACATCAATGGGAAAGTTTACATGTGTGGTGATCTTACATAACGTTTGATCATTGATCAATTAGCAAAGTGTGAAAGAGGGTTTTTTCTTTCTTCTGTTGAGCTAGAAAGTCTGTAGTCTGCATAATGACCGTTTCAGTCTATAATGATGAGTAGCTGGTCCTCCTAAGTCAGCTTTTACAACACAGCGACTGGAGTTGGACTGAGCTGACTGAGAATAATGCAGAAGTGTGGGACAAACTGGAGCTAGCGCGTGATTTTGTCTCCGCTCGGTATTTGTTCCCACGCCATTGTCACTTGAAAGATCCTGTTGGGTTGAGGTTACTGATCTCATTTAATGCTGGATTCACACCACACGTTGCTCTTTTTAAAAAAGTTGTCAGAGAATGAATAGCAGAGGAAAGACATGTTGCATTTTCTGCATTTCAATAAGAAAATGTTCCCTGCAAATCGTGCATTTATTGTTCTGGTTCAGCTTCAACGCATCAGTGACTCTTCTGCTGTTTGAGCGCAGCTCTGTGTCAAATCCTGTTTCACTGTTGCTGCATACAGTAGCATGGTGTGTGTGTGTGGGTGTGTGTGTGTGTGTGTTCTTGTTTAACTATATTCGTGGGGTCCAAAAAAAGGGAATACAGTATACTTTTGGGGTCCGGACAGCTTTATGGGACCAAAATGCTGGACCCCACAACCTTAAAGGGCTGTTTGAGGGTTAAAACTTGGTTTTAGGATTAGGGATAGCATTAGGTTATGGTTAGGGTGAGGGTAAGGGTTAAGGTTAGGCAATTAGTTGTGATGGTTAGGGTAAGGGGCTAGGGAATGTATTATGTCAATGACGGGTCCCCACAAAGATAGTGAAACGCACTGTGTGCGTGTGTGTGTGTGTGTGTGTGTGTGTGTGTGTGTGTGTGTGTGTGTGTGTGTGTGTGTGTGTGTGTGTGTGTGTGTGTGTGTGTGTGTGTGTGTGTGTGTGTGTGTGTGTGTGTGTGTGTGTGTGTGTGTGTGTGTGTGTCCTTAACAATGGGCTGCGGTGTAGCAGGAGCTCAGAACAGGAAATGAAAATATGGAAGAAGGGAAATGACCCCAAATCAAACAAAGATTGTGTGAGATGCCAATTGGTGTGAAACAAACAATTACTGTAGCCTCAAAATGTACTCAACAAAACATCACACACACATACTGACATGATTATACGTGTGTTTTTGTTGCATGCCAGGGCAGTTTACCAGCACAAAGACTGAAAATACTGTTTCCAATCTCTTTGACTCGTGACCCCTGGTCTGGTGCAACGGTAGTACCAGGATATTCATCACTCAGTAGTCTCGCTTTGCCAGACCTTCCTCCACAGCGCTGCGTAGGAGGGTCTGGCTAGTCCACATAGAATTCCGGAATGGGAGAAAAACATGCTCTGGTTTATTGGCATTTCTTTAAACCAATCACAATCGCCATGGATGGCGCTAATAACTGGACGTAGCCACCGTGCCTCTGCAAAACAGCTCCGGGAAAGAACTTGTTTTGGTGGAACGTGTATGTTCAAAAGTTGTGCGAGAGAAAACTCAGATTGGACAGATAGTCTAGCTAGCTGTCTGGATTTACCCTGCAGAGATCTGAGGACCAGTTAACCATAGTCCTCACAAATCCACCGGAGGTTAGAATTCCAACACAAAGAAAGAGGAAGGTAACGGACATCCGGCGAGTAAACTTCAGTAAATGTTGAGTGAAATTTGGCGGAATTTCCTACGTCCTAGGGCTGGTCCGTGCGGTCCAGGCAAAAATCCCAAATAAGTACCGGTAATTCAAATTTGTGGAGCCAAACGTTGTTTTTCCTTCTTTCTTCTCCCATTAATCATCTCACGGCCCCTCAGGTATATCTTGTGACCCATTGATGGGTCGGCCTTGATTGGTTCAAAGAGATACAAGCAAGCCAGAGTGTTTTTTTCCCCCTATGCCACAACAGATAAGAGGTGTAGCCAGACCATACTGCAGCACTGATAGCGCTGTGGAGATAAGTCTGGCCAATGTGAGACTAGGAACCACTGGACTTTAACTGGATATAAAGTAGTCCAAATGAGCTCGACCAGCTGCAGCAGGTAAATGCTACAGTATGCACTGATGCATCAGTATTAACAATCAGATAATGTTACATATACACTCATATATCACGCACGGGGGCCATTTGTCTGCAGAACTCCACCCATTATACACAACAGTTTTAGGACTTAGGGAATACTACTGCATATTGTGAAAAAAAGTTGTTAAAAGCCTTTTGTGGCTCTAGAGGGAGCTGCACAATGTCTGATTAACTGCCTCAAGTGATGTCACTTGAGGGTGAAGTTGGGGCTAAAGACTACAAGGAATAGGTTTACCAGACCTCTGTAGCCCCAGCACTCGTCCCTACTTGAGGCTAATGGCTGGCTGCTACATTAGCTGCTACTAGCATTACACACCTGAATCTCTGACCAAACTGTTGGCGGTCAAGATGAATTGTGGGTAATGTAGGTGCCAAGTTTTGACAAAGAAGAAGAATGCTTGGAATCAAAAGCATAACATCACTGGTTCTGCTGTCCATCGGGAGTGTCTTAAGTGTCTGTACATTTTTGCTGCTAATACGGCCGTGCTTTTCCTCAAGTAAGAGTTTCAATGCAGGACTTTAACTCGTAGTGTAGTATTTACATGGTTTTATTGGTAACAAAAGGATCTGAGCCCTTGTTCCACCACTACAAAAGGCCAATAAACTGTCTGAAGTATCTAAGAAGTTGTTTTGTACCAAACAGCACAAAGAGAAGTGATACTGTATGTTAACTCGAGATAATTCCAAACAGCCAGACTGAATGTGACTGGCAACTTGATTTGAAACAAAGAAAGAATTCATCACCAAAGTGAAGTTTCAAGTTGTCACAGCTCCCTCTCAAGTCAACAGCAACAGAAATTGTTTTTGTTATTTCCACTGAACATTTCACCATGGAGCGATTGATGGGTCTGCCTCCCATAACATGGAGAAGCTTGTTTTCAGCGCAGAGAAGACAGAGATTGATTTGAACCAAAGATATTTATAATGTGTAGACAACAGCGGGCTCCCACGGGGGGAGGTCGCTGAGGCACGAACTCAGCTGCTCAAGCGTTGGACATCTGTTTGGCCTTCGCAGAAAATAACTCCTCTGAGTCACACACGCACACGCACACGCACACACACCCTTGTAACTCTACACTTGTTACACAATGTTAGAGTCACCCAGAGTTGATTTATTTCAGAAAATTGAATTGTGCTGAAAGCCCAGATCATAAATACATGTTTGTCTATAAGAGACTGTTGAGACAGCAACAAGACAGCTCTGTCCGGCTGTAAATACGTAACACAAGGGAAACACATACACAGATCGCCTGGGTGCGAGGGGCAACAAAGTAGCAAAAACGTACCTTATGGTCTGTGCTTCCTTCTTCGTTCCTGTGCTCACTTTCTATTTTAGTCCCACTGTCCTCATTCTCAGTGTGGCTTTCTGTACCAGTCCTGTCTGTCTGTGGAGGTGATGAATGATCATCACTCTGTTCTGTGCTCCCGCACCCCATGTCTCCGTTTAGCAGCCCGTCGGTCTCTACCCTCACACCTTCATTGGTCCTCTCCGGGTTATCCTCCTTGTCCTTGTCCTGCTCCATCTGAGCTAGCACGCCGTTGGCCGCCGGTTTGGGGGCATCCTGCGGCGAGGTCGGTACGGACGAGTGGTTCTCCTGAGTCCTGTCCGTCTCCGTCTGCTTCGGGTAGGCGCGGTGAGCCGGGCTGCCGTTGGGCGGCTTGTTGATCTGTTTGAGCGGCGAGCCGTCTCTCTTGTGCTCTGTGCTGCTGGAGGAACAGAGGACAGGGAAAGGAGGAAGTCCGTCAAAAGGACAAAAAGAGTTTAAAAAATAAAGCAGAGGAAAAAGGGGAAAGGGAGATGAAGAAAAATGACAGGAGCGTGTTCGGTAGCTGCAGGGAGTGTGGGACGTGTCGGCAAGCCGAGAGCTTTTGCACTTGAGCGAGGAGAGTTAAAAATAAAACTGTGGAGATGCACAAACTTCCTTCTGTCTGTGTACGAGGCTGCTGAGAGCTGGCGTACTGCAGAGGAAGTGTGTGTGCAGAGCAAATACGGAGTAATGAGGAGGACAGGAGGAGGGGGAGAGGTACAACCCTGCTCCCCAGAGGTAGATGCTGTCCTACTTCCAAGCAGAGCCCCCCATTATATATTGTACTGTAACATCTCTCTCATTCGTAGCTTGAACGTGAATGAAATAGGGGGAAAACAGACATTTAAAAATACAGCACATGAATGGAAGAAAGATTAACGCAAAACACACACACACACACACACACACACACACACACACACACACACACACACACACACACACACACACACACACACACACACAATGTCACCATTCAGCGGCTCTACATCCTGTACCGGCAGTCCGTCCAGCTGTTTCCCTGTAAATTACCTTCCAGATCTCAGCAAGCAGCAGCCTAGATCAGCTACTGTATCTTAGCTCCATTTTGGTGTTCTCACTTCTCTTTTAAAACTGGTCACGTATCTCACGAATCTAAGAAAAAAACTTCTATGAACTACAGTAGAGCATCGGTAAGTAAACAAGAGAAACTATAGCCGTGATCTATAGTTTCTCTGTTGGTGCACCAAAAAAAATGCTCACTGTTGTGCTGAATGTCACTGTCCGGCTGAAACAGGAAGTATGTATAAATAGAGGAACAACAACAAGGCTGGTGAAACACTCCACAGATGAATCACTTCTGGGTTGTCGGGCCACCTCAGTGTCTTTGAAGTTACGTTAAACAGCATCACCCATACCCACTCAGAGGTAGACTCGGTAATACCACGATTGGCTGATACCGTCTAAATACTGTTCTGGAAAACCACAACCTTTGTAGTGTGTAGGCGCACACAAGCAAGCAGTTTGTCTTTGCATATAGAGCACAGTAAGTGCTCCGGTACATGACAAGAGTTTTAAAACGGGCTGAACGAGACAAGAATTAAGAACAGCTTCACTTGCCATGCGGCTGTCCTCTAAGGTGCATTTAAGGCAGCCAAGTGCCATGTGAACCAGATTAGTACATTAGCAGGCTAATTCTGTTCTCAGAAGCTGAGGGCCTTTCTTTTCTGTCTGTTTCCAAGGCCACAAGAGGGCTAATAACCACAGCCCAGCAGAGTCTATGTGAAAAAAATACACCCCCATCGCTCTGATTAACCTCACTTCAACACTGGGAAAAAGCCTGGGATCCTGCTGAGATTCTGTCATTCTGTTTTCAGGGATGCGGACCAGGGATGAGTTGGAACATGAGGCGACAGATTCTGAGTGAAATTTGAGTGGGCATGCTACTGCTGCAGACTGAATGTTTTTGGGCTCTACTGTACGAGCAGTTGGGACAAGGGCACCATTGTTGTGCCTCTCGCTGCACCCAATGGGCCTCTCTCGCACAGACAAGGCTGGAAGCTACAATCAAAACGTACATGACTTGTAATAAAAAAAGATGTGATGCATACAAAAGGGGGGAAACGCTGGTAAGCCTTGTAGATACTTATTCCCGCATTAGATCGAGTAAATTCAGCAGTGTAAAAGCAAAGCCAACAGAATACTAAAATCCCCATGTTAACCGCGAGGCGATAAGATCAGAAGTGCAGGCATTCAAGTTGAGACGGTCGGAGAGATCCTACCTCGTTCTCCTGGGCTTCATTTCACAACACTGAGTCCTGTCCCACAAGTGACTGAGGAGCTGTTTACCCCCTCGCCTGTACAAATCTCCTTTCATCCCCCTGTGAAGCACGGGCTAATCTCGGCTTGTTCTGTCTCCGGCTCTTGCTTGTGCTACTACGACTGAGTCAGGATGAAGACTTTAATCGAGGGACTTCTGCTTTTCATCCATCAAATAACCGGCATAGGAAACATTAAGAAAGTTTTTTCCGTCACTGTGATTTCATGATTTCTTTTTGTTACAAAAGCTATCAAGTGACGTAGGTGGAGTTATTCAACCGGAACCAATCTGTCCTGGTGTTAAAAAAAGAAAAAAAACATATTGTAGAGCCACTTTCACTGAATAATATTACAGATCGGATGATATACCTTACACTGTCCCATACTCAACTCAACTTTTTAATTTTTTACAGGATATACAGTACTTTCCGTATAGTTGAAGGGAAACCACAAACACCCCCAGAGAGTAAAGAGCCCCTACCTGTTCTCCTCAAAGCGGTTGATGAGGTCTAAGACTTTGGATGGTTTCTCCCCTCTTCCTCTTCCTCTTCCTCCTCCTCCTCCTCCTCTCCCCACCCCTCCTCCCTCCTCCATGCCTGGTCCGAGTGGAGGTTTCTGGACGCGGCCCAGCGGGGACGAGAGCTCCTTTACCGGGCTCTGGAGATGTGGTGGCTTTGGAGGCACTGCAGGGAAGACAGCAAAAGTTGGAGACTATTTTGGATGCTGGTAGATACAGAAGATTGTATTTTTCTCATGATGGAATATGTCCCTGCAATGTCAACTGTGACCTGAAAGGGGGCAGTACAGGCTACCCCAACTGACACCACACACACAGGGAACTGAGCTGCATTACTGTAAATCCACTACATGTAACAAACAATGGACCCAGCTCAATGATAGCATAACTAAACAGTTTCCCTTGTCTCGCATGCATGAGTTAGGAGTCAAATTTACTGCCTGATTTACAGCAGCAGAAAGAAAGGAGCTCTGTCTCTCGTCTTATCTCCTGGGAATGATTTACTCGTCTCAAATAAAAGAGGAACGAGGCTCTCAGGGTTCACCGATCCAAGGCCAACTTACGTAACTCTATTCCTGTTTCCCTGCAGCGGCGTGAGCATGTGTGGAGTCATATAGTATACTAGGGCTGCACGATATGAGGAAAATATGTGACAGCGTTGTTGAATATCGTCAAAATGACGTTACTTAAACTGATATTTAAGTGTTCTCAGATCTTCATTTCTGCTGCTTTCGGTACTCTGCTAAAATACAACAAAGTGCTTGTTGAATTTAAAGCAAATGAAAGGAAATCAACATTTACAACAATTTTATTGAACAAATTGAACATTGAATTAAATATAAAAAACAAAAAATCAAAAAGTCTTTGGCATTTGGCGATGCGTATATTGTGGCAGTCGATATCGCGATGGCGATAAAAAAAGATATATTGTGCAGCCCTATAGGATCCTGGAAGTCCTCAGGCACGGCTATACCAACGGTCGACATCGAGGCTGGAGGAAGGTCACAGGAGACGGAACAATCAGTGTGTGCGTGTCAATATTTTCTCAGCGATTTCACACAGAAATCAGAGACTGATACAAATGTGTCCACTGACCCTCCCACTCTGCGCCCTGCAGCGCTGCTGTGTACCTTGTGGTTTAGACGGCAGCCCAGGCCTGAAGCCAGAGCTTTTTCCATTGACCCCTCTCCTGCTCTTGTCAGCCGTCCCGCTGCACGCCCGACTCAGGCACTCCTGCACGCTGGGTGAGTTGCTGTGGTTATACACCGGGCTACTACCTAGAGCTGAAGAACAGGGAGAGAGAGAGAGAGAGAGAGAGAGAGTGAGAGTGAGTGAGAGCGAGCAGGACCATTCACAGTCAACAAAAAGAGAGTGATGATGATGATTATGACAGACTCTTCAAAAATAGAATGTAACGCTTCACGTGAACGTCAACAACATTTTCACTTTCCCTTTAGACAGAGGACAGTATCGAGAGAGGCAGAGAATGACAAAATAAAGGTGCCTAAAATACTTTGTCAGATCCATTGTTACAAACAGCACTGCTATACCTACTGTATATATCACAACAGTGCATTGTTAGATGGACAGGCACCAATACTGGTATATAGTCTCTCAGAGTGAAGCACAGCTGTATTTTTTCTTTATTCCAAAAAATGTTCTTCTTGCTGGCAGATCAGCATTTTGCCAATTTATGACAGTATGATATTTACACTGAGTTATTTAGAACCTCCCAATTGATGCAATAGTGCAACCGCATGGAAAAGCAGAGTTGTTGTGTCTCACAATAAGTGGGATTTTGGTTGTAAAGGAAGTGTTGTAAACACTGGAGTTCAAGTGGGTGTTTGGTGTTTTAAGCCCCCAACGTCGTCTTCCAGGCGGCGCTGCCTGGAAGGCACTAGGATTAGACAGAGGCCCAGAGAGCTGAGCTCTCCTGATCAATTCTGTGCTACAATTTAGAATTTTATTTTTGTAGGATGTGAAATATGAACAAACACTCTCACAGCATTGTTTAGCTTTATTCAAATTCACAACAGCTCAACAAAAGTCAAGGCCTGAGGAGATCACTGTGGTTTTACGAAAACGAACTAAGTGTGTCCCGTACACGGAGAGATTATTCCTCCCATGTCTCATCCCTGCTGACAATCACAGGGTATTCATACGCAGGGCTGTATATATATATATATATATATATATATATATATATATATATATATATATATATATATATATATATAGATAGATTTGAATGTATGAATTCGTGCAAATGTGTTTATGATAAACAGCTGCAGGCTAAATATTAATTTAGTGTCAGACAGCTCAGTTGATAATCCAGCTAATGATCCAGTTGATGATCAGCTCCGGTGAGGCTTTTACCCAAGCAGCTGGCCACAGATGGTACAGCATCAGTGTTTAGACAGAGCCGACAGACACACACTGGCAGTGTTTACAGTAGCCTAAATACACCTCTCTCTGACCTCACAGCACACACACACACACACGCACACACACACACCACACACACACACACACACACATATATGCATGTGAAACGCATGTACCTAGGCAAATGTCCATATATGGTACCACAGGAGCTCTAATTACTTTACAGTGTATTAGTTTCCATTCAGGTGGTCACTTAAATAGGTGTGTGTGATTTAACAAGTGGCACTGATGTATATGGGTTGGAAGCAGAAATCAATGTAGCTTTGCGCTTGGTTAACTTCTACACAGAAACAGTGTGGGTAGTTGAATAGCTGAGAGTGAAGCTTCAAGGATACAGACTTTCACTTTTGCAAAAAAACAAAACTTCCGACTACTTTCATCTGTGTCGGTTCTGTTTTCAGGTCTACAGTCCACAGACAGAAACGTCTGGTCCTCCTCTGTTTGGCACTCAGTGACGCTGATATGGATGGAGACATTTTCCATCCCTGTAATATAAATTATTGATAAAGAGGTCTTAATTCCTTCAAAGACTGCGTTTCATGTCCAAAAATAGATCAAACTAAAAGCATCCGCACCTTTAGAAGAATAAATAAAATAACTCTTTTTCAGAAAATAATCTTCCAACCAAATACATTGAGATTATATGATCTGGGCGGCTTGTGGCCCAAAGGTGGGTGGTTCAATCCCAGGTTGTCCGGCCACATGTCAAAGTGTCCCTGAGCAAGACGCTGAACCCCAAGTTACTCCCCGGATGCTGTATGTATAGCTGTCCACTTCTCCTAATACTTAAGATGGGTTAAATGCAGAAATCAAATTTCACTACATTGTATGTGACGATTAATTGATTGAATGATGATGATAGGTTGTAGGTTTTGGACTGTTGGATGAATACTCAAAGATGTCAGCTTAGGCTTTAGGAAAGTGTCATTTTTAAGTTTTATATGCCAAATGATTAGCTGTTAAATGGTGAAAAATAAACATTAGATTTATTTTTAATGAAAATAATTGTTTCTTACACCCCTATGTGCACAACTGATTGAAAAACATATGTACTCCAACATATGTACTATATATGTACTGTACCCTTTGTTTGTTTACTGACATTTTGCTACTCTGTGCCAAAAATGGTGCTTGGGGCCCCTTTATTTTACCAGTCCTGAAACAGAAAGAGAAAAAAAAAAATCCCCCACAGAATCACATATTCACAGTTTCTATTTTTACAGCCTGACCGTAATTAAAGACAACAGCTCGAGCAAACTGTCTGACTGGAAACAGTCCCACGCTGTGTTTGGGAGAGCACAATTTCTAAACACGGTCCCAAAATTACCAATCAATTATGAAGGCGGCCTCAGGAATTTCTCTTGATTATGTGCCTGGCTTCCCCTCGTGGCCACATTAAGAGATCATAAGAAAACATCCAGCAACAAGTTCTGCACCATATTATATACATATGGCTAAAAAGGAAGGCTCCGCCTGCAGATTGTGCTCCACATATGGCATTTCTCCTGGAAGATTGCAGGGGGTCCACTCTCATAGGGTTATAATTAACTCTTAACCGAGGCTTTTACTTGAATGGCTTTTACTTTTATGTAAGTATTGAGTTATTGTGTTTAAAAAAAAGGGTCCAGGGTGCCCGGATAACTCAGTTGGTAGAGTGGGATGCCATATATAGAAGTTTACTCCTCAAAGCAGCGGACTGGGGTTCAACTCCAACCTGTGGCCTTTTGCTGCATGTCATTCCTCCTCTCTCTCCCCTTTCACATCTTCAGCTGTCATGTCGAATAAAGGCCTAAAAATGTCCAAAAAATAATCTTAAAAAAAAGGGATGTCTAGTGATGTGCATTGCAAATTAGCTTAGGCTAAACGATGTGGTGTGTGGCATAGGACTATGCTACATACTTGTCCATATACAGATAAACATAAATACATAAATTAACCCGATCAAGTTGTGCCGGAATCTTTTTTGTTACCGTTCAAGATAAGCAAAGAGAGATGTGAGTAGAGATACAAGTAGATTCGTCTGGAAATGCATTGGAGCTTGGAGCCGCATACCAATTCTTCTGTCAATTGCTTGGAAAATGATTTAGAGTTTGGATCAGACCGATTAGTCTAAACTCTAATGTGAGCCATTACGGCAATCAAACGCAACAAGTTCTGTTACATTACAAACAGGAACAAGACTAGTTCCCTTTCTCAGAAGCCGAGTGCTTGGCAGGAACTGCTGCTCCTGGTAACACACTCATTCTAGCATCGTCTCATTATAAAGCTGGCTTGGCACAAGTGACAGGCCGCCATGCACAGTAAATTAGCAGCAGCCAGCCACCACCCTGCAGAAACCCTTTGATTCTCATCCTCCGTCTGTGTGACGGGGAAGAAGCCCTGTTGTCTGAGACTTGTTTAAGTGGATGATAGAAACAAAAGAGCAGCTTCTGTTGGACAAGGCCTCAGCTAGGTGAGTTTTATAACGCCCAAGAGGTATGTCTTTATATCCTAACTGATGGTATGACAACTGCTCTCTGTCTCTACATAGGCAATCTGCTTTGCATAGAAACCGAAACGCAGTGGGAGTGCTGCTGCAGACTAGGAAGTGAGGAGTAGACAAGTCAAACTGAGACTCGATCTCTGTCTCTGTCCTTAAAAAAGATGGTGAGACTTGTTGCCATGGCAACTAGCTACCTTCTAAAGATGCAACATTTATTTCACTACTGAGGGGGACTGAGCCTGAAGGCGTCTGCTTCTATCTCAATAAATCCAGAACTGCACGGGGAGTGCGGGACATGAGAAATGCACTCGTAAAGGTCAGGTGTCCGCAGCAGTGCAGATGAGACAGAACGACTTGTGCAAAATGCTGCTTCGCAAAGAGCCCAGCGTTCTTTTGGATTGCACAGACATCCTTTACACTACCTAAAAACATGAGCAGCATCTTCCCTTACTGTGGGAGTCTATCAGTACCACAGAGCTCTCCAAAAACATCAGAGCAGATCCGACTCCTTTTTCAAAGAGAATCTACTTCCTGAGGTTTACCTGAGCTGAGTGTGTGTGTGTGTGTGTGTGTGTGTGTGTGTACTACAGCATTAAAGACACCCCCCACCCCCAACCCCCCCATCCACAGCCCTCCAGCTCTGCCACATCACAGCGTTAGAGGAGTAGGTTTACTGCCAGCCAGCAAAGGAGGCTGAAGGAATGTAACACTCCGACACAAATATCTTTCTCTGCAACTAAAAAACAAACAGTGTCCGAGAATAGTGAATCATCCCAACAAGTGCCCAAAATAGTTTGGCTCCAATTATGGTAAGGTCCGTTTGGTCAAACCCTTTGGTCCCAAGCCAAATAACTATTGGATGGACTGCCATGGCATTTTGCACATTTGTCAACAATAATGGTCTATAGAACACTGTACGGCAATCTGTTTTAAAGTCGTTGAGATAATTCAGATTAGAACAAAGTGGTGAAGCGACAATGAGAGCGATGCCTGCAGCAGACTCTGACATACTGTACCTTGTTGTCCTTTCAGAACAGAAACTGCACCACCTTCCCAGAAGCATTGTCACCTGTCTTTAACCTGTCCCTCTGCCCAAAAAACCTCCTCTTGCAAAACGTGCTGATTTACTTCAGTGTAAAAACTAAAAGAAGAACCGTTTTCTGTGGTGCAGTGTGTCCCCACCCTGTGACCCCACAGGCACAAAGTTCACAAAATTCATATGAAAAGGAATGTCTGAGAGGACTTTTTACAAATTCTGCTTCTTCTTAATAAATGGGTCGGCATATTACAGATCGTCTGGGTGGCTTCTACACAGCTACAGCGATGTCAGAAAAAGATGCATGAAGGAAACAGCCAAATCCAGAATATTTTATCAAAAATCCTTCACATACACAGTCTTCAGTTGGCCAAAAATCCGCTTGCAACTGTTACATTATGGTTGAAGTACAAGTGATCGGTCTGTGCCTGGTTACATAATCGGCTGGCTCAGCCAGTGTTAGAGCGTAGACATTGCCACACTGTCGTACATCTGCAGATAATAAAGAGCAGGTGAACATGAGAGCATGCAAGCTTGTTCTAGCCATTACTAAAGTGTGATTTTATCTTAGATCAAAGCTCTAACAAGAAATTAAGTAAGCCGACAATCCAAAAGGAATTAAACAGAGAAAGTAGAAATTATATATTCTCTTAAATTAAAAATCCCAATGGATGAACTCACCTCAGATTTGATAAAGATGGGAAAACAACTGTAGAGTGAGTCTGTCCTCAGTGAGGGACCATGCTGTGTGTGTGTGTGTGTGTGTGTGTGTGTGAAAGAGTGTGTGAGTCCCAGAAGAGCTCTAAAAGTTTAAGTTCCATGCAATCTTCCCAGAGAGAAGACTGGCAGAGCAGCACAAGTCTCCTCCTTCACTCTCACTCACACACCCCCTATTTAAGTGGCTTTTAAAAAAAGAAAAAAAAAGCACAGAGCCACACAGTGTGACAGACATGCACACACACACACACACACACACACACACACACACACACACACACCCCCCCCGAGGTTCACAACACACTCCTCTGAAAGGACAGGATCTGCACATTTGCACTTTAAGTGTTACAAATCTACAAACAGCACCATTAAGAGTCCAGCTACATGAAATTTGGATTTATGGCAAATGTATTGAAGCGGTACATGCACGGCTCTTGCAGGCACACAACATGACTAAGGTGCTGCCTCTCACTTGTTGATCGTTTCGTTTGAATCTGATCATGAAAGCAGCGGACAAATAAATCCTCTCGGTGTGGAGCATGACCACTGGTAGAGGCCTGCTTGTGTAACAGCTACTACACTTCTCATTCTGTCTGATTAGTCCGATCAATGATTAACAAGCACCACAGTAGAGCAGCCCGGAGCGCCACACGCTACAGTTCTCTCATCTGCCTGCTAAAATCTAAATGAAGCCTCTGATCTATTATTTTAAACCGCCATTCCATCAACTTCTTCTCCTCAGGCACATTTCCTGTGCCAATGTTGAATCAAGGCATAAAAACAAGGCAACCAGTCGGCAAACTGAGTGAGTCGACACAAACAAGTGAAAAGTGCGTCTGGTAAAATCCAATAACAACACACAAGTTCAAATCTAGATCAACAGGAATGAAAAAAAAAAGGACAGATCCCACAAACAGGCTTCTTATTATCATAAACGAGATGTACCTTTTGTAGAAGTCAGTACGAGGGACTGCGACTTTAGATTCTCCATGTTCGGCATTTATCCTGTGAGCAAAGCTGCTCCCTGGTGTCTGTGACACTGCCTGCTTGTTTGAGTAATTGCTGTAACGCACAGTGTCATATATCAACTTTGGCCCATCTAATCGTGAAAAAACCAAACCAACAAAGGAAGTCATACTAACAGCTATGATATGACAGAAATAGTTCCTGTCATCTTGTCATATGTAGATATGTGAAATGTATGTGTGTGTGGGCTTATTTTGCATGTCTATTCACCAGTGTTGGGCAAGTACAAATACATTATAGATTACTAGTTACTGTCATTTGAGAGTAATTAGTTATATTACAATATTACTGTCTCTGAATTGTTCTGCGTTACACTACTTTTGCATTACTTTTGAGTTACTTTCGCCAAAATACCAGCAGAAGTTTGACTTGGCAGCGAGCTTGTGAATTTCATCACTGGATCAATAAAGTCTCATCTTTATCCACTTTAATACATCATAGATTATTCATAATATTTGTATAATTAATCTGGATATGCAAAGTAACTAAAGCTATAAAAATAGATAAGTAAAACGTACAATAGGCAAGTAGGAGAAAATAAAAATACTCAATTAAAAGTAGGCCTACCTTACAGTTGTATTGAAGTACGGCATTGTTGTTAAATGTTTGTTTAAAGCACTTTCAATAAGAAAGTCATGTTGTTTAGTTTAAAACAGTCTAAAGGAAATGGTCAATTGTAGCGCGATTAAAACTCACTATTTACATTATTTACAGTAGATTTACAGCTGACGTGAAAAGGTACACAACCTTATTTAACAGTAATTTAGTTTTACTGCTAACCGTCACAGGAAGTGCTTTTATTTTGAAGTAGCCTACACGGAAGTTGTCTGTTGTGTACTCTTGCTAGCTTATGTTGAGACGAACGTGAGACCCTAGATGCAAACATCTCCGTCAAGCTAAATTGCTCACTTTCTTGTGTGTAAAACTGCAACATATTGAGCAGTAAATGGTCACAGTAAAAGACAAGCGTTTTTGGTCGTCATTCGAAGCCATTCCACTACAGGCATAGTTACTCTCCACGGCTGATAAACTGCAATGATATTTACGTGTACTAGCAAGCCTAAACATTAATTCCCGACATGTTTAAATCTGTCAGCGGCTCGGACACACTGCTGTCCACGCTGACGTACCGTCACCTGTTGGGACACAGATGTTATGGAATAATACTCACGGCTTTTTTTTCATGTGAACAAACGTTTCGCGGTGTTGGGAAATTCTTAAAAAGTGTTGCGTTAAAATGCGTTGTAACTCGCGTTACTGAGATTGTAACGGGTATAATATTACCGAAATTTAATTAGTAATGCGTTATATTACTGCGTTACAGCAAAAAAGAATACATTACTGTAATTGCGTTACTTTTGTAACGCGTTACTCCCAACACTGCTATTCACACACACACACACACACACACACACACACACACACACACACACACACACACACACACACACATTGTCAAACACCTGTATGCTCACTGACATGTTTTGTGTGTCATCAGAGCAGGATAAGAAGGAATCACAGGCATTCCAGTAACCAGTTTGTCCAGTAGAAATTCCATTCACTAAATTCCTTTTACATTAACCTGTACTAACAGCAGCGCGGTAGTTCATGCACATTCCAGAAGAATGAAGCAAACATGTAGGCCTACGTTTTTAAGCACTAAAGATGAATCTACTTGAGGTTAAAATATCCTGAATGACTATGCAATGGTGACCAAAACTGCACTCTCATGCTGAGTGTCAGTGCCAATAAATACTTGACGCAGCCAACCTGTAGCCTTATTGTTGGCAGGGTCTCGCTCGACAGGATTAGTGTCTTTAAAGACACTGCCAGCAGGCGCACGGTTAGCTCAGTTGGTAGAGCGGGTGCCCATATATAGAGGGTTACTCCTTGACGCAGCGGGCCCAGGTTTGACTCCGGCCTGTGGCCCTTTGCTGCATGTCGTTCCTTCCCTTTCATGTCTTCACCTGTCCTGTCAAAATAAAGGCCTAAAATGCCCAAAAAATAATCTTAAAAAAAAACAAAAACAGATGCTGCCAGTTAACTCTGACCTCAAACAGGGACTGTACAGACCTTCACTCAAACACTTCCTTTCACTGACTTTTCGTGTCTTTACAGGCAACTGGCTTCAATATAACCCACATTTACATATCTCTGGCCAGTAATCCGATATTCAGATTTCTACACTTATTTTTTTTTTTATGACATTTGATGCTGAATCCTGAAGTGTTACATTACATTTCACAGGAATTGTACCTTGTACGATGTACATGTGACAAATGAAATGAACTGATTGACTGATGTTTTTTGTCAAGCATTTGGACTGATGGATTAATACAAGTCTAGGTTCTCTACTGAAAGATGGCTACATTTCAACATAAACCAGCTGTTTAGCTTGAGAATTGGCTTTTTAAGACTTAATTAATTCATATATTCAGTCTTTTCACATTTCCCCCTCCTCCACACTCATAAATCCATGGATGGCAGGAAAAGCCGGGTTTCTCCAACAGTGTTAGACTGGTCCTTGCACCTCAATCAAGGAAACCTGGTTTCTCATTTACATTAAGTTTAAGAAATAAAGTTATTGCCATAAGATGAGAAAAAAACAGGCTACTGTACACACACCTGTCATTTAAATTCTTTGCTGACAGTATAAGTGGGAAAAATACTTTCAGAGAAACAAGCCAGGTACAGAGACAAAGTGACACTAACTAACCTAACTGCTGCTTCCCTTGGTCCACACAAGCAACGCATAAACTAACACACACACGTAAAAACACACGCAAACACACACACACACACACACACACACACACACACACACACACACACACACACACACACACACACACACACACACACACACACACACCCTACATCATTCAATGAGATTAGAATTGGTAGTTACAGGACATGTCTGACTCTACCCTGTTACACAAAGCGTTCATTTTGTCCATCATGTTGGCACAGACTGTGTGTGTGTGTGTGTGTGTGTGTGTGTGTGTGTGTGTGTGTGTGGCTCACAGTCTGCGTGAGTGACAGACAACCATTACCACTAGGCATGGGGGATTAGCTGTTTCTGTTCAACTACCCAGACTTTCTTCAGATTAACCCTGCCTCATGCTCTAATCCAAGGGCCAGCATGGGATTAGAATCCCAGTCAGTCAAAACTGCTGGGGGTTGTGGGGAGATGAAAGAAAATGGGGAAAAAAGGAAGTGGAGAGACTGAGAGAGAACTGGACACTGCGGTATTATTTAGCAGGGATGAGCTAAAGGCAGAAGGTGAGAACAAGCGTTAACAGTGCTGAAGAAGAATAGGATGAAACAGACAGAAAGGAAGGAAGGAAGGAAGAGTGAGGGCATGATGACAGCAGACAAGCACAGAGAAAACAGACGGATGATAAGCCAGATGGAAGAGGGGTGAAAGGATAGTGGGATTTACAGGAGAGAATTAGACGGTACACAAGAAGAGGAGAGAAAATGAGAAAAAAGTGAAAAAGAGGAAGACACTGGGGGCTGGAGGCACGCATTCATTCATCACACAGACGCAGCCTGTGAGCCACACACACACACACACACACACACACACACACACACACACACACACACACGCGTTTGTTATAAAAATAGAGCAGAGACTAGCAGCTATCTTCACACCCCTGCGTAGCTGTGAGCTGTAGTGCTGAGTGTTCATACTGGCCTTCACAGCATCATCTTTCTGCACATCAACCTCATCTTAAAGTTGACATCTTTGCCCCCGATATGCGTGAAAGAAGAGAAGTAGAAGATTTGGCAGATTTGGTCAAGTTTCGAAAGTAGCCTACCGAAAGGCATGAAAAAAAAAACTCTTGCCGTGATATTGAGGTCAAATGCGAATACGTGCAGCCCTCCTGCTGTGAAGCAGAGGTGGCGACTGACAAGTAACAAAGCTTAGCATCTTAATTTGGCTTTTGTCAGCGCTACCTCCCACACATCACGAGATGAGGATGAAGAAGAGGTTCAAAAGAAAGAAAAAAAAAGGAGTGCGTCAACACCAGCACAAATGCAGACGGACAGGGGAACCACAGGAAATTAACAACACCCTCACACGAGACTTGAATAGTTATACAACTATAACTGAACACCCACAGATGCTTTCTGTGACATAATCATCAAAGAAACATAAAAAAAAAGAGATTGAAAAAGCAGGCAGCCGGCTGTAAGGTGAGTGAAGGCGATGCTGCGTACCTGTGGACTGTTCGATTTTCACCGCCACGCAGGCCTCCTCCTCAGCGTTCTTGGTCTGGAAGCAGTCAGCTTTGTCTTTCTTCTCTGCAACAACAAAACACACAATTCACTAGATATAAAAAGAAGTGCGAGCAGATATTTTAATACTCGACCCCCATCTGAGACAAGAGCGTCAAGCCGTTTTAGGCAACCCTAATGTTTTATTTAGGAGTAACACTGACTCGGTTGTACAGAGATGGGAGATGAAATAAAAAATGGAGGAATAAGAGTATTTATAAGAGAATACTATTTCATAATTTTCCAATAGCTGAGACAATATGCTGGACACATGCATAAAGCTGGAGATATTTAAATTTGAGTTTTAAAGTTCTTGTAGCTGCGTTTATCGAGATCAGGAGTAGACTCGTGTTTGTTTTGAGAATGAAAAGAAATGCACCGCCCCCCCCTCGGAGATAGAAAGCCTAATTAGTCTGTCTGTGATATGTAGGGCATAGTCTGTGGGGAGAGCTCACACTCTTTCAACACAGCCGTTTAATATGCACATAAAAGATTAAAGAGAAAATAGCAACTGGTCATAAAAACAGTGATGGGCTCACATGAGTATTAGTAAGCACCCCCCCCCCCACCTCCCTCCCACACACACGTTCTGTCTGATATAATATGTGCTGGCAAAGAGATCACATTGATGACAATGGCACCAACCAATTACAACTGTGAGAAACCTGTTCAATGTTATCCCCATTTTTCCTGAAGGTTTATTCTAGCTCGATTTTAGGACAAAAGGTAACATGAATTCAGAATGAATTTATTAGCTCAAAGCACCGCTGTAACTAAGTACATTCTCACAGAAGTTCTATCATTGCTATAGACTATTAGGGCCAGATTTACTAAGGCTTTTGTGCCTAATCTTCATTTATCAAACGTACACCAGAATGGAGCCGCAGTTTGCGTGTCATATGTGCGTATGAGTGTCTGCAAGGTGAGCCTTTCTCATCAATGCATAGGCATTTAAGGGCAGATCGGGCAAATATTAGGAGGAGAAATGTTAACAGAGGATGATTTTGTATTCCACTAAACCTTTACTGAGGTCTTGTTACTTATGACTGTCACTTTTACAGGGGAAAGGTGGGGGAAAGGTGGGGGAAAGGTGGGGGAAAGGTGGGGGAAAGGCGGCATAAACACAGCGCAGATAGGATTTACAAGAGCCACAAGGAAGGCTGTACTGGCGGAAATAGACGTGCATTATCTTTATATTACTCTAATGCAAACGTATAGGAATGCATATTGTGGTTTGTGTTCATGAATGAACTGTAAAATCACTAGAGGCTGTACATAATCTTTTCTTTGTTTTGTCAGTACATTTAAGTATGCATTTGTAACAATATACTATGAGTCTACACATTCTGTCATTGAATTAATCTTTTAG
Source organism: Perca flavescens (assembly GCF_004354835.1). Taxonomy (NCBI): domain Eukaryota; kingdom Metazoa; phylum Chordata; class Actinopteri; order Perciformes; family Percidae; genus Perca; species Perca flavescens. The sequence continues at coordinate 3,249,591 of NC_041338.1, read as the reverse complement.
TAGACTGTCCATGCGTCACTCATCATTGTAAACAGCAGTGCTGAACAAAGACCGACATAATGTGTAGATAATGCCACGTAAAAGAAAAGTGGACAAACTCAGTGTGGGGTCGTGCAAACAGTCGAGAGGAGGTACGGATGACTGTGTGCGTGTGTGTGTGTGTGCACGTGTGTGTGTGTGTGTGTGTGTGTGTGTGTGTGTGTGTGTGTGTGCATGCTTGTGAAGGAGGGTATTTTATCCTGGCTGAGGGATTAAAGGAGGGCTTTCGCCACCTACCATCTGGACTCCTCATGACAGGCCTGCCTGCTGTTCACACACACAGACGCGCGCACGCACGCACGCACGCACACATCAATTGAACCTCAATCTGTTATATAAATTCGCTATTCAGAATATACTGTAACACATATCTTATAAGCAGCTTCTCAAAAGCATTACGTACATATCTGACACTTCTTTATAGAGACAACCCACTTACTCAACTGGGACGCCCTCCAGCCAAGTCTCAGCCATCACACCCCTATTGTTTCCTGAATTGGGGGATAAGGTACTGCATGTCTGCACTGAAAACACACACCTACACAAACTCAAAAAAAGAAAAAGCCACACACTCTAGCAGAACTGGAGCGACAACATCCATGAAGGATATCGATGGGGTTAAGAAGTGGGTGTGGGGGGAAACCTACTACAGTGATGATATATGATGGGGATAGTCTAGTGGTCCGGCTACTGGCCTGACCCTAAACTTTCTCTTACTGTCTGTCAATTTCCTGTTTTTCATATTCTTTTCAAGACACACAGTGGACACTGGTTTATCAGAATTTTGGAAGTGATGCGAAACACAGTTCCCGATAAGCTATGAATACTAATAATGAAACTCAACAGGGGAAGGTAAATATAAAAAGGTATTGATTCTGTCAGTTCAGATTTCTACTGAACACAACCTTCCTCCTGTATGTCTTCAGGCCTCCTCTACTTAGCATCATGAATTAAACACGCATCAAATCAGGTGGAAAACTGCAGCAAATCCTCCAGTGACAGCAGTCAAGGTAAACGAAAATCGAATTCAGCGGTTGCATTCACAACAATCCAATCAGCTACCAGCATTAAAGCTACTGCTCCTCCTGGAACAACCTGAGTGGTACGTAAGAAAACGGTGGCCACCATTCTGATGCCAATATAAATAGGTGGTTTGTGTTTCATTTATATACAGCTGTAATGATAGGGGCTGACAAAGCACAGTGCTGACTTCTCGTCGTCGTCGTCGTGTGTGTATGCTGTATCTCACAAAGTGTTGTAAACAAAGCTATTATCATATATGTCAATCTCTCAGCTGTTAATAGCAGCCTTGTCTCTGTTTACATCAACATTCTCTATAGCAACAAGAAGACTAACATGTATGTGTATAAAATGCGTGCCATTCCTTCTCTCTCTCCCCTTTCATGTCTTCATCTGACCTGTGGAAGGCCTAAAATTCCCCAAAAAATAATCTTAACCCCCCCACCACCAAATGAGTTATGATCCGAGTCTGACCATCAGTCAACACACAAAATGACATCCTAGTCTCCCCGCTGTGACGGCTCGTGTTCTCTCCGCTCTTCACCACTTCCAGCCACTTTGTAATTCACATCAGAAAATATGGATTTGGGCCATCTAACATGTTATAGATTATGGATGCCCTGTATTTAGTAGAACCAGATGCCAGTCCGAGCAGAAATAGAAGATTACTCTACAATGGACGTATTCTCGTGCACCAAGTTCATAGAGTAAAACCACACATAACCATAAAAAAACACACCTTTATCTGAATTAAGCTCAAACACACGTTTAACCCTTGTGTTGTCGTCCCGTCGACCATGCAACTTGCTGTCCTCCCGGGTAGGCTGGGTCAACCTGTTTTTTTCTCTCTTGAGGTTTTTGACTCTTTTTTTTGAGGTTTTTGTTGCTTTTCCTGCGCTTTTTTTTCACTATCACCACATTCACCACTATCATCAACTTATTACCACTAGTTTTACAATTTTTTTTTTTAATTCATGGTGAATGAACCTCATTTATATGAAATTACACCTAATGTTTGAGTAAAAAAAAGCTGAAATTATGAATTATTTTGACAAATAGTTACAATTGACTGTCAAAACAGGGTACTGTTTAGAAACCATTTCATTGTTTTTTCAAACGCTATAAAATTTAATAAAACACCCAAAATTCTATGAAAGTAGTGATCTGACCCATCATTTTACTCGAGAAGAGTGTTGTATGGAACAACGCATGTTATTTTTGGGCAATTCGCTTGAAAGAAAACCCAAATTTCTGAAGTGAAAACCTTGAAAACGAGTCAAATTTGACCCAAGGGACAACAGGAGGGTTAAAGTAGTCAACAGATCCAGTCCAACAATGAATAGATCCGACTAACTATTAGCCAAAGCCTGATATTTATTCCTCTGTGCTACAGATCTCTGTCATCCGAAAGCTGCCATCAGCAGACCTGTAACACAGACTTGGTTTGATTCCCCTTTGTACAAGTCATGGTTAATTATCTACATGGTTTCTCCACAACAAACACGCTGCATGCTTGAAATGTTTTTTTTAAAGGGACTGCACCTACACTGATAGATCCAGTTGTCTGGCAGCACCTGTGTGTGTGGGTTTCTGTGTAAAAAAAAAATGCTTCCGCCAATTCTTTTGTCAGTGATTCACCGACAGCTCAATAATTTAACCAAAGCAAACTGCACTGTCTCAATATTTTTGAGCTGATTGACTGTTTAACAAAAGAAAACATCTCTACAGTACCTGCGAGCACTCCTTCCCAGAACAGCTGCATTTTCCCCTTCCTGTTAACCACACGATGTTTATCCATTTCAGAATGTCTCTTCAGCTCAGCTTCATCAACATCTATGAGTACATTACAGTCCTCTCTTCAGTCACAAGATGCCCTGTCGCCTGGTTACTTTATGTCTATATTTACCCATCAACCCCCTAGAGTTCTTCCGGCTTCGTCACTGTACAAACCGGTTCAGAGTCACCAGGTGACACCACGTGTGGGAGGGGCTAGGAGGAAGGGAGGAGGGTGAGGTCGTCCTTCAAGATGTTGATTCAACCATTTCAATAATAATGTTTTGAGGGTTAGCCAGCACTCAAGGACAAAGTCTCCCCAGGGTTTATGGGTGCATGATATATCGACTCAATATTGTTATCGCGATATCACGTTGCGCAATATAATATCGAAGAATATTTTGTTTACTTAGTGGAGCGCTGCGTCCCGTCCATTGGCTGTGTGGCTTAGTTGTGTTCGAGTCAAAATTAATATCTATATCGCAATATTCATAATTGATATCGCAATATCACATCTTGTCAATATCGTGCAACCCTACCAGGGTGGGAGCAGAGAGTGGAAAGAGGAGAGACACCAAAAATCACTGGTGAGGAAAGATGGAGGAAGGAGGGGGGAGAGGAACACGTGGATGAGGGGAGGTGCAAAAGTAAATTAACCAGCTGTAACAGTTAATATTTAACTATCTGCAGTCCTGCCAAACAGTTTGACAACCCAATATTAAACAGATTTTCAACTATGATACACCACATTATCTATTTCCCACTCCTGTGCCAGTATTTTCTCACATGCTAACTGTATTACACAAATCTAACCATATAATGATGAAAAATAGATAATATTAAATATACCATAAGGACACCAGAATGCTAAGTAACCTCAGCCTCATTTGCATGGCTGCCCTAAAACAGGATAACTACCATTCAAATGTAACTCATAAATAATGGAAAGGAGAGAATGCATTAATATGCCAAGTCACACCCCTTTAATCATACTGAGGTCCATTGTGATAATGTCTGTGCATATCTGTCTGTCTGTCTGTCTGTGTGTGTGTGTGTGTGTGTGTGTGTGTGTGTGTGTGTGTGTGTGTGTGTGTGTGTGTGTGTGTGTATGTGAGCACACGTCTGAGGTTTTCATGCTTGACATAGAAGAGATTGGCTATTGAATGAGACCAGATGCGTCTGTCTCCCTTCTCTCTTGTCTCTCCATAATGGACAATTACCAAAGAGTTATGGTTTTCTGCCACAAACATAATAGAGCGAAAATTAAAAGGCCTTGTACGGCCTTTATGTGGTCAAGGCAACCAGATGAGACCCCCCCATCTCAAGCACATGGAGAGGACATACTGTATGATGTTACTCTCTATCTAACATTTTAGTTCAGTGATGAGTTATACAGAGAATAGGCCAATGTCTTTACAGTATATTTTTGGTGATATAAAGTCCAACATTTGTCGAACATTGGTCTGCACTGAGTCTAATCCATGTGTCTGTGTGCTGTTTGGTGGTGGGCAGGTAGCGTGCAGTGGGGTTTTAGAGCGTTCTAGGTGAAAACAGCTGGCTGCTGTGGCCAGAAACGACGCTGTGAGTTTGGTGAGTGTGAACAAAAACCTTAAAGGTTAGCACTTTAAACGCAAACAATAAGCTATAAGCAAAGTCAGACGATAATTCTCTGGGTTTTCATCACTAAGAGCGACCCCTTTTACATTTGAATAGTCATGTGATCCATTGGCAAAATAAAACTTTAAAGCGGTAGTAAGAGCGTGCCTATGTTCCCACAGCCCTATGTTCCCACAGTTCTAAGATTTTTTTCCAAAATTAGGCCCTATATGTTCCCACATCCTTTTTCATAAATTTGTATCGGATTTTATCTCCCTTTCTCCCAATTTGGTAGCCAATTACACCCAACCTATTATCCAGTAGCAATGGACTACAGATGGAATTTACCCTAACCCTAACATAGGGCCTAATTTTAAGAAAAATCTTAGAAATGTGGGAACATAGGGCTGTGGGAACATAGGGCCTAATTTTCAGTGAGGGACCATAGGGCTCACTTCCAGCACAACAAGCTGTAAACACAACATTGGCACATTATCATACCATAGAGCTGATATGGAAAATGTGTTAACAAACAGATGTTTATTTACACATCCAACAAACATGGAGCAGCATTAGCATTGCGAGCAAGTCCAGTGTTCACTTACTTTTTTTAGCTTTTTTCTGGACTCCACCAACTGATAGAGAGAGATGGTTCTTAAGCTGCTATGCTGCACTATGTCACCAGCTAGTCACTAACGTCTGTCTGAATGGGTTGGATGAGAGTGGTGAGAGGGAACCAAAACAGTCAATGATGTCAGCTACAGAGCTCAAAGGTAGAGCTAGACCGATTAATCGGTTTTGCCGATTAATCAGCACCGATAGTTGATTGGTGGAACTATCGTTATCGGCAAAAATCCATACTGATAGTTTTTCCTGGTTGCGTCCGTTGCTGGAGCGGCTGAGAAGCGCACGCTGTCATTCATTACCCAGTACACAGAGCTGAGAAGGCTCTGCTGGCATCATGCATTACAATAGCTCCTCTAGAGGCAAAATAAAAACTATCACTGATGCCTCGTGTTGTTTATTTTCGACACGTGTTACTGCGCGCTGCACGGAGAGCACATGCTTTTTTTTGTTTTTTTGTTTCAGTTTGAATGAATGTCTTTTATTGACATCAATATTTATTTATATTTATATATTTATTTCATTTAGCATGTTTCATGGTTCAATACAGTTTTTTTTTATTTTTATAATAAAGTTCAGCACTGGTTTAGTTTGGTTTTAGGAGTGACCTCTTTCAAATTACACATCCTGTAGTTATTTGAACCATTGTTAATATGAAATATGAATATGAATGAAAATATGAAAATGGGGATAAGTGCAGCTTTAAAGGTGCACTATGATTTCCTGCATGGTCTGTTGATGTTCCAAGTAAATTCCAAACAAAACAGAGCAAGCTCGCCCCTCCCCCCATATTTCTGTAACTGCCATGACTAACTGACTAACTTTCACTAACCCCCACCTCCACCCCCTGTTACCCTCCCCCAACCATCTTGTCGGTGATTGGTTGGAGTGGTTTGTTCTATTTTGGTGCACAGCCTGTGCCCCTAGTGTTTGTTTGACGTTTATGACCCCAGTGTTGTCTCCCGAGACAGGGGGTTTTCACGGTGTGTTCAGGGGGCAGGCAGCTAGCGGATCAAGGAGAGATGCCTTCGATTTGAGACAGAAATGAAATCGCGCCGAAATCATGCAAGAACTCATAGTGCAACTTTAACTCACCTTTCAGGACTGTAAAGATCCTTTGAAAAATGCTCACAGTTCATGTCCACATTAATGCCATAACTTGCAATAATGTAAGTAGTCACAAGCCTAAAAGGTTGGAAACCACTGATCCAGCAGTAAGCTTTTGCTTTAGCTGCATATATAATTAGTTCTTAGTAAATTTGAGCAGTGGACCCTTTGTCTTCCTCAGCAAATACAACTAAGATTCCTCCAGAAAGTCTTTCTTTTCAGCTACAATATAGCCGTCCTAACATTCCACCAACTTAAACATGTGCCTCAAAAATGTGTACATCATGTGCAGACACTGTCCATCTACTCTCTGAATCCCAGCGTGCTCCCTACACGGCCCAGCATGTGAAGATAAGCTTTTAGCATGATCTGAACATGCTCTGTGGCCCATGTCTAATGAGGGCAGGCCAAGTGGGGGACTGGGCGAGCTGTGATCCTGAACCTGAACAGCAGCCCCCCCTCTTAACCACTTCATGTCCTTACTTCAGAGAACACATAAAGAAAGTCAGAAAGCGAGGGACAGAAAGATAGATGTTTCTTGGTTGTCACTGCAGTGATAATCATCATCCAGAGAAGGATGACCATAACTGAATGTTTAAACATGGCTAACACATTTATTTCCATAAATCAGGTAAACAGCAGCAGGTATGAAACAGCAGGTATGAAACCTTGAGTGATTTTGTACAAAAGAATAGAGATAATAACAGAGATGAAGAGATTGATAAGAGTACTATAAGTGAGATCCAAACAGCAGTGTAGTGTGATCACTGGGCACAGAGAAAGGGATCAATGTTGGAATTAGATAACATCGACACTTCTCAGTCATTCTCTCCTCCTTTATCTCACCTACTTCCCCCCCTTTCACCCTGCCTCTTTTCTTTTCTCTACCAGCCTGTTGTCTCTTTCTCTATCACCTTCTTTCTCCTTCTAGTCCCTCCATCTCCTCCTCCAACCCCCCTGTGACCTGCCTGTCTACACTGGAAAACAGATCACAGCTGCTGGGCAGGAGCTTCCAAAATATGTCAATCAATATCCTGTCCACCCAATCACCACGTCTGACTGGGCCCCAGCAGGCCAGTCTGTTCACAAATGAACAACAGTGCTTATTCACGGCGTGCCCTTTTATACTAAGACTGAACCAAATGGGTTTGAAATGTCTCACAGATCAAGTGCAGATATGTGGATGTGACGTATGTCCAGCATAAAAGACCATTATTCTGTTTGTGTGTAATAAATAAATAAATCGGAATGTGTCTATAAAAAGCAATAAACTGCAGTAAACTCAAGCACACCAGCTGCACTCTCAAATTTTTATTAATTCAGTGAAGTGATGCCCCAAGGGTATTTTTTCCTATAATTGCGTTTGCCATTCAGAGCGTTCACCCATTTTTAAGCAAAATGTTTGCATAAATAGCCATTCAAATTTCCATTCCCTCTGCAAAAGTAAATGACTTCCTGAACTTCAAATATAGCTCCATCTCCCAAAATAACTCCATGAGAAAGTCTCACAACGGCATGCTGGTGAGTTTACTGAGTTACTCATCTGATGCTGGCTTCAACTCATGCTGTCTGATGATGCAAACAAAGAACTGCACTTGGTAATATTCTAATGCACCGAGTAAGACGCACGGAGCCACAACAGAGCCCTTGTACACAGGAAGAGTGACAGCACGTGGCATTTGTGAAAGGTCGTGGTGGACAGACAACATTTCAGAAGCTAATTTCTAACTGAGTGACTGAGTGAATCACTTGCAGTGATACAAGAGTATTTTACCGTTTGTCCTGAAAATACAGCAACAACTGAAACTTACAGACAGGACTTTGCCTAATCGACCTTTCGCTAAACACAGGATTTGTCCAATCATAGCTTAACATTTGTAAACTGGGGTTTCCCTGCTATTATACTGCTTAGGCACACCGCCTAAGAGTACGAGCGTGAAAAAAACAATGCGGAAAGCATGTGTGGACGGGTCACGTGTGTATGCTTGTTGTCTTCTGCACACATGCATGATGGTTCGTGGTCGTCGCCGGTGGTAAGCAAAAAGTCAGCTACTGTATCTCAACACATGGTTATTCAAATCAAAATACTCCTGATGAATTCTCCATTTCAATTTCTTAAATGTCTTTTTGTTTATCTCCTATCGATTCCAGTTCATTAAGGAAACAGTAAGCAACAGAGATTCATTATTGACAAACAGATTTGACTCAATACATTATGGATTAGGTAAATGGAAGTTGAACATAATGCCAATCAAACAGCGTGGGTAAAAACTTGTGCCTCAAACAGGATCATTGTACTCGGTATGAATGAGCTCCTCTGACCGGAGGCGCTGGAGCCGTATTCTCAGCGCAGAGCTGGAATGCACAGAAAACCCTGCAGTCCTGAAAGCAAGCGTGCAGGCCAGCCTGCAGCCAAGTTTGGGGCATTAATGAGGCAGAGAGAGAAATAGAGAAACTGACACTAACATTTCAAATGACACAAACTTCCTCTTTAACTGTTCATGCATTAACTAAATCATACTTTCTCTTCCTCGTTTCTGTCCCCATGCTTGTCAAAAATCTTCTCTTAAGCCAGTTCTGCACTTTCCATATTTAAACCCACATAAACTGAGTCACCTGCTTTTCTGTAAGTCTGCATTCACGCGCACACACACGCACACATGCGCACACAGCACTTAATCTGACACGTCCTGGTGGAATTAAGTGTCAAACTGTATCAGCATTTCTGGTCTGTGTCATGGGAGGCTCAGCAGAAAGACAAACCACCGTGCACAGAGAGGACAAAATGACAATGACGGCTGCCACAAATCAAACCGGTGATGCCTGTGCAGGGCAATAACACAGCATGTGTACTTTGGCATTAGGTAAGAGAATGAAGAGAAATAAACAAAATAATCCATGAGTTAAAGGGAAGAGAAAGGAAGCAGGGAAGGTGAGGTGGATGAATCCCACATTGAGTAAGCTGCAGTTGCTGACAGAGCATGGCAGAGTCAGAGACTGCACACATCATGTAACACACTGACTCATACACAAATACCTGCAAAAACCAGCCATAATGTAAGTAAGTGAGGATCCATGTGCATGTGTGTACATTAGTATTCAGTGTGATGCGGCTTTAAGCACTTCCCACTTTTAGCTTCTCTTTAGAAACAACATGCTGTCTCCTTTTGAATCCCATTTTTGGTCAAATCACGTACCTGGCCCCTGCCGCCTTTATGATAGGTTCCCTTTCCCCTGAGCAGTGATACTGCGTGCAGAGACATTTCCACAACAACATAAGGAAGTGAGGAGAAAGGTGATGAAGAGGACATGTTCATGTTCATCAAAACCTACAAATCTGCATATGCCTTTGCCCACTAATCCAACCAGAACTGAGTAGAACTGCAACAAGCCCACATATTGGCCCTTGACAATTTTTTTCTCATGAAAATTTAACATGACATATAGATAAGTCTCGGGAGCAATCAGATCTTTCAATCTTGACAACTCAACACCAAACCCAAGCACTTCATGACTCCATAACTTTTACAGGGACAGCAGCGTGTCTCCCTTACTGCCACAGAAGCATTCCTAACTTCCTAACCTCCCTTTTTTTTCTCCCACCTGAGCTCTTGATATTTTATGCAGGGACTTGCTTGATCCTGGAGGAACCCCCTCAGTGGGATCCCACACAGGCTCAGCGAGAAGCCTTGTTAGTAAAAGGACTGTTGAATGGTTGCCTCCTTTGCAGCACAAACAGCAGGATCTGGTATAAGCCCTGCCATTGCCTGCCTGTATGGGAAGCCAAGCACAGAGAGCGGAGGAAGCACTACAGAAAATATATTGCCGCAGACAAAGTTAATGGTTTCAACTGCAGAGATAGCAAGCCAAATGAGTTCCAGTGAGTGCAAGCAGCGGGGAGATGGAGAGGGGAGATTTGAGTCTCAAGAGAAAAAAACCATGAGGCATATTTTCTCATTTATTTGTCCAATAATAAAAAGCTCAATATTGCAACCATTTATTATTTTTTACTACTTACTTACTATACTATTTACAAAGCCATTTTCCTTTGTTGCTGTAGGAGCCAAGATAGAGTGCAGCAACTACAAGCAGTTAAGATTACATTTATCATCAAGAGATTGCATTACAGCTGTAATGACAAGGTGACTTTAAATCATAGTTTTTGTTTGCAGACAGTTCAGGAACAGCAAGCCACAATGTACACACACACACACACACACACACACACACACACACACACACAGTCTTGCATATTTTCCCACAGCTCACTGTGGACAGCTGAGGCCGATTATGCCAATCATGGCAAACAGAGACAACTGAAATCAGCAGCAGTAGCCTCTACATGCACAAGCATGTGTGCTGTGTGCTTGTGATCTGTGTGTGTGAGTTGCAGATGTGTAGTGCATATCATTAGACAGCCTGCAGCTGAGCGGCTCAGTAAACAACGCCTTAAAGAAAATTAATAGTCCCCTCCAGCCAACACAGCTCCCACTGCTTAGAGTACCCACTGCTTTCTATTACACACACACACACACACACCGCTGCCACGCTTAACTACAGCACCGGTCACAGGAACATCCTGTGGTGAGATCCAGGGTTTGTCTTTCGTGATGTGTGCTCCCCTCTTTGTTAACCATCAGCCTCAGCAGGCGACGTGTGGCTGTGTAGAATGCCAAACAGCGTTTCAGTGTCTCTGTGGTCAAGAACCACCCACATTTTGTCTATCAGCTCTGTTAACCCAACGCCCCACGGCTGCATTGTGCACTCGATGGATACGGCACTCCGGTGCTGATTTGGTAAACCGGTCTAAAATGAGAGAGGCACTAACCTGAGAGAAGGTTGTGTCCGGTGAGAGCAGTGAGGTGGAGTCTAGTGAAGGAATTAAAATACTCTGCTAGACTTAAGTGAAAAGACCTCTCCCTTCCCTCCCTCTCTCTCTCTCTCTGCGCTCTGTGGCTCCTCGCACTGGCAGGTTCAGGCTCGTGGTAAACTGCTGCCCTGCTGCATTGGTTGCATCCTCCCTTCCTTCTCTCTCTCTCTCTCGCTCTCTCACACACACACACACACACACACACACACACACACACACACACACACACACACACACACACACACACACACACACGCACTTGCACGCTCAGTGACAGACTATCTCGCCCTTTATCTCAACCTCCCGCTTTGCCTTACCAGATGCTTTCCTTCTTCTTTTACCCTTTCCTCATTCCTCTCTATAGCGAGTGAAGATAATCACATTCCAGCGGAGATGGGCATATGGCGGGGGAGCGACACTCAGCCCCAGAGTAAAGCCCCCTCTGTGTGTGAGTGTGTGTCGCATGGACAATCAGTCCCATTGTGTTGGGCGAGGGGAGGGCCAGTGAGAGGGGAAGAAGCCAATGGGCGTACTCATCAGCTGTCCCCGCTGCTGCTGGTGGCTATATGGCAGATATATGTAGGTGCTGAGCGTGACACAGAACAGGAAGAGAGGGGAGGGGTGACACAAGAAAGGCAAGGCATCTGGAGAGAGAGATGATGAAGAATTGATGTGTGTGTGTGTGTGTGTGTGTGTGTGTGTGTGTGTGTGTGTGTGTGTGTGTGTTATAAAGTAGAATCCTGAAGTAAAGGTTTATAGAAATCAGTTATCATTTGTCATCTTCCTAACTCTCAGTGGCTCGTGTAATGTGCTGGGATCATATTGAGCAGCACAGAGTAGGTTGGAGGTAGTGGGAGAAGTGCAAAGCAAGGCCACCCACTCTTTTCCCATGACAACCGAACAGCGGTTACACACTAAGAGGAGTCACATGGAGAAATATTTACAAAAAGAACCAAATATTTGAATATTGCCTTACACACCCAGTGTGTGGTGCTGTATGGCTAATATTTCATGAAACTCCCACGTGGACTGTGGTTTAAGAGGCACCGCTTACACCACTAGTATCTTAGCGTGCAAGTTTGATTCATTGAGCATTAGCCTGCTTAGTTTGTTCGTAGGCCGCTAAGTTGCTAGCTTTAGTAGTAGCTTACATGCTAGCCGCCTAGCTAGCTAAGCTAGTTTAATTGTACTGCTGGCCAATTCAGTGGAATAGGAGAGAACCAGACTGACTACTGAACCCATTTCAGAAAGAGGAGGCGGTGGCAGGCGGGGTGAAAGAAAGGGGCCGAAGACCAGTCAGAGGACAAGGCTTCACTGGGGATGGTCTCCTTATAATAATAATCTTAATAATAAGTTTAACTGACTAGTATTTCTGGTGCAGACAGCAGAGGGGATAGCAACGTTTAATCAACTAGTCGACCAAAGTCTGCGCCAAGTCAAAGTCTTATCAAAGCAAGTCTCAAGTCAAGTCTCAAGTCCAAGTTAACAGTCTTCATGGGTCAACTGCAAGTCACTGAAAACTGACCATTACAGTAAAGTGAACATTTTACAAAGTATTTCAAAGCTGTGTAAATAATTGTAGTCATATAAAGCTTAAAAAATTACATCTAATCCATAGGCCTAATAATTAAAGATTAAAGACATGTGGCTATGTAGCCTATTTATTTTTTAGCATGCGTGGCTCTGTGGATGGCAATGTCAGTCTGTTGGTTGGTCCATCACTTTGTGCCAGACTCAACTTTCTCAACAACTATTCAATAACCCCTAGAGCCCTTTTTATTTTGAGTAAAATGTCTTATGTCAACTGCTGAATGGATTTCCATCAAATTTCATCCAGACATTCATGTTCCCCTCGGGATGAACGATAATAACTTTTGTGATCCCCTCACTTATCTCAGAGCGCCATCATCAGGTAAAAAATTGAATTTGCCCAATACTTTGGTTTATGACCTAATACCTTCAATACTAACAACATTATTATCAGTCTCATCAGGACTTTAGCGGCTGAAAACTTGACCCGTGCATGTTTTTGCTTACTAGTCTAGAGTCAGGTCTACAGTATGTCAAGTCCAGTTCAAGCCTCAAGCCCTAAGTCAGAGTCAAGTTCAAGTCCGAAATGTACAGCTCTTGTGAAAGCCTTTGAAATGTTTTCATTTCAGAAAGTAGTTAGTTTTGTTTTAGCTTGATGACATAGCATGTTTTTCTTCTTCATAATTGGGGTTTTAAGCTGATTTCACAAGTCCAAGTAGTCAGATAATGTTACCAACCCATAGATAACCACTTAGGCCTCCAGCTGAGGTCAAAAATAAAAAAAATAATTGTATGTCAAAATCATATTGGGTCTTATAGATCTATTTGCATCGTCTTCCTCCATTGTCACTCACAACTGCGCTTCTCAGCAGAATACAGCAGACTACAGAGCGGTGGTTGGCTGGAGTGGCTAAAGTGTTGACATGGTGAGGAAGAGCACTCACTTGTACTCATATTGTCAAACGTGTCTGTGAAAATAACCTACAGGCACCGATAAGTGTCACAGTGGCACGTTGAGAGAAGTCTTGCTTTTTTTTTTTGTGAAGAAACATGCTTTTGGTTGAATACGATGCGCACACAAATACACACACAGTCCACAATCACACCTAAGGCACTCGCCTAAAAAGATCTTAATGTCAAGGAGCTTCGCTCTGTCCATCTCTTTTTGAATTCATACTGGCAGCCGTCATAGTCCTGACCTCCTTTCTACTCTCCTCTCTGTCATTGCATCTATTTTTCACCTATTTCTTTGTCTCCTTTTAACTTTAATCCTCCATTTTTTTAACCAGCCCCTTCTTTACTGATTCTTTACTCATTCTCTCTACTTTTTTTATCTCACTTCCCTGTTTAGTAATGCTTTACCACAGCTGGAAATTCAGCACGGGGCTGGTGATTCTCTGTATAATGATCTAACACACCCTTTATTGTTAACCCTTTATAACCGGACATGGATGCCCATTAAAATAAAATCCTTTCAGCAGTTACATGAAACGACCTGCTCACAGCTGACATACATGAGCGTGAGACTAAGAGCGTACACACTCTTAGTCTCACGCGCACCTTGATACACACTGTGAGTCTGTGCAGGCCTCATTACACAACACAGTAATTAGTGACCGGAAGGCCGAGAGAGTCAATAACTGTGTCCAGACGTCACCATCAGCAGCGGTATGTGTGTATGGTGCATGTCTCTGCGGACTATGAATGTGTGTGAGTGTGGGTGTGTAAACCACATGCAGGAAATCAGCGGGCTACAGAAATAACTGTATGCTTCGTTTCCTTCTGGCCATTTACTGCAGAGCCATTACCATAGACAAGTCAGTACTGCGCTCTCAGACAAGGTCAGACAGCCTGCAGCACATTTTATTTATACTAATGCCATTTTGCTTATCGGTCTGATTCTTCTCTTATTGATTCCTGATCAATTTTCTGTATGGAGAAAAAGTATTTTGTCCTCTTTATTCAAATGGCAATTCATTTAGCAATTTTGTCATTTCATTTGAACATGCATTTTGTAATTGACAATTGGATATGCACACTGGCAATGCAATCATCAATTAAATTAGTTTACTACAGTAGGACCTCTGTTGGCATTTTGTGTTTATCTACATCCTACTGCTGAGCCATTACAATTACCTTGGACAAAGTTAGTAGCTTTCTAACAACCTAGGCTAACGATAGATACGTATATATGTCTGAAGGCTTAACCTTATGGTCGTTATGTGAGGTATAAACTTACAGATCAAGAAGAACAGTGTCGCACAGTGTCGGCGTTGACGAAGTGGTCTGGGGCTGTGTTAGTCACTGAACAAGGAAGTGATGTCCGAACTAAAGACTTGGTGAGACGTCTGACAGATTGAATTGCAATAACCGAGAGGCACATTTTTCCTTTTCCATTTGTCTAGCAGCAATCTGTCCTGGAACTCCCAATAACTGTGAGTTTCTTGAAGTTAACATGTATTTAAAGGTCCCATGGCATGAAAATGTCAATTTATGAGGTTTTTTAACATTAATGTGAGTTCCCCCAGCCTGCCTATGGTCCCCCAGTGGCTAGAAATGGTGATAGGTGTAAACCGAGCCCTGGGTATCCTGCTCTGCCTTTGAGAAAATGAAAGCTCAGATGGGCCAATCTGGAATCTTCTCCTTATGAGGTCATAAGGAGCAAGGTTACCTCCCCTTTCTCTGTTTTGCCCACCCAGAGAATTTGGCCCACCCATGAGAAAGAGAGACATCATGGCTTTCAAACGAGCAAAGTGGCAGTTGGTCAAGGCCACACCCCCACCCTCCACCTTGCCCCCCTCTCCTCCTCAATAGCATTTAAAGCTACAGACACAGAAATGGCACATCCTAAGGAAAAATCATTGTAGGACTGGCTCTAGTGGCTGTAATTCTGCACCAAGGCTGAATTTCAGGAAAGAGACTTCAGATACAGTATTAGGGGACCACTAAGGTCTATATAAAAGAAACTTCAGATACAGTATTAGGGGACCACTAAGGCCTATATAAAAGAGACTTCAGATACAGTATTAGGGGACCACTAAGGTCTATATAAAAGAGACTTCAGATACAGTATTAGGGGACCACTAAGGTCTATATAAAAGAGACTTCAGATACAGTATTAGGGGACCACTAAGGTCTATATAAAAGAGACTTCAGATACAGTATTAGGGGACCACTAAGGCCTATATAAAAGAGACTTCAGATACAGTATTAGGGGACCACTAAGGTCTATATAAAAGAGACTTCAGATACAGTATTAGGGGACCACTAAGGCCTATATAAAAGCATCCAAAAAGCAGCATGTCATGGGACCTTTAATGATTTCAAATTGTACTCCCTTACACTACTCTTTGCTGACAAAAGTAATCACATAACTGTAATGCGTTGCCGTCTAACACTGTTAATGGTACACAGATATATCAAAGAACAGAGGACAAAAATGAAAAAGTCTCCAATGCCATGTTTGGGATCATATGATGTCATATGAGATTATATGATGTGCCAGTAGGTTGCAAAATTGGATAAAGAGTACTGGATCAGATGAAAAGTGTGGATCAACACCTTTGGTATCAACAAGTCAGGTAATGCAATGTCTCTGGAAATATCACACACACTATGTCATTTTCAACAGCATCACCCAAGGGTCTCTATTAGTAGAGGTAGGCCAAAACACACTGGGGTGCAAGTCCTTCATGTGGCCTCAGACTGGACCAAAACAACAACTGTGAGTATGTAATGATACTCAGTCATAGAGAACAAAAAAGCTTGAGCCCCGCTATAATGTTCCTTTGATTGCACATTGTTTTGTAATAAAGTTTGAGCAACCTACTTACTTACTGATTGACTAACTCTGTTTGGCTCCCTTGATTTTGCAAGCAGGGATTTTTGCAATTTTGTAGATCCATAGATCCAAAATAAATTAACAATTTTTTATTATTCTCCACTATATGCAAAATAGACCAAACCAAACTGTAAATGTGGTGCACAGCTCCACTTTGCTGACTTTAACTCCATAAAGGAAAGTTTAAGAGGATATTCGGGGGTTCAAGAAGTTAGACAAACACACATTTAAAAACTGGAGTAAATCCATCACTCTAATACTGTGATGTTGTTTGCATAAGGTCAGACACTGGGTCATTCATTCTGGGCCTAATTAAGCACTGCCGTTATTGTCCTAACCAAAAGTGACAAATGAGGATATTAAAAGAAACCATCTAACAAACTCAGTGTGCACATTTATCCTAATGCACTGTCCCTGACAGCTTTCAGCCTAAGTGGTGCTAATTCTGTTAAAAAGTTGCAGGATGTGTACATTAGTGAGACTGTTGCACAGTGGTAGCTGAGAGTAAATGTGACAGCACATAGCTCAGCAATGGCATTATGGCACTATATTGAGGAAGAAAATATGTTGCGGTTATCTGAAAAATAATGTGATGATATGCACAGAACTATTATTAAATGACGGAATATCATCAAAGACTGTTTTCACCCCACTCCCCTCCGGGAGGCGTTTCAGGTCTCTCCGCACCCGTACCAGCAGGTTCAGAGGAAGCTTCTATTCTGCGGCTGTCACCCTACTGAGCTCTAGCCCTGCGTCCCGGTGACAATTAACCTACTAATTGCACATATCTGTACATGTTGTTCATATTACATAGCCATATTTATTCTGCTCTTATAAACACTGCAATATATTTATTGTCCTGCCTATGCACCACCTGTCTATACTTTGTACATCACATTGCACTTTTCTGCTTTTTTGCACTTCTGGTTAGACGCTAACTGCATTTCATTGTCGTTGTACTTGTACACTGTACAATGACAATACAGGTGAATCTAATCTAATCTAATCTTCTAGATTTCTTGCCAGTGTAAAGAGCTGAGCACTATTTTACCAGGAAATGACTTTTAGAAGAATGTCCAGCATCTGAGGTGTGGTGAACATTGAATAACACATTGAATATTATGTTTGGAAATTATACCTCTTATGAGCCAACACATTCATTGATTATTATCTGCAGGAAGACCTATTGTATTGTTTCCATGGTGACTATTGAAGTATTGGTTTTTCAGACAGTGAGTAATGGACCTGCTCAAGTTGTCTCTATACAGTATGCAATTTGACGTGAGCACACACACATATATATATATATATATATATATATATATATATATATATATATATATATATATATATATATATACAGGCATTACCGGCATGCAGGTACACTTGCATGAAGGCAGCCGACAAATCCTTTGGATTTAATGCAGACACTAACTCACAAATACACACCGCTTGGTATGAGAAATGCAATCAAACACTTAACCCTCTGAGCCCTAAGGTCATTTTTACAATTCATTGGCCCCTGTTCTGCACAGTCAATCTACAAACATATTTTCTTTTCAGGAAAAATTGGGCTGTCAGAATATTTTTCCTGCATTGATGTCACTTGAATGTAAAAGAAGTTATGGGACCATAAAGACAAATGAAAAAATTCATTACGAGTGTCTGTATGGATCTGCAGAATGGAGCGCGCATCAACTTTTTTCAATATTCAACCTGTCAAAGCATTTCAACTTTTTAAATATTTCTGAGCAGCGTCAGCGGTGGTTGAATGAAGAGAAACACATTCAGTTCATTTTGAGTTTAAGGATTTTTATCAAATTGATTGAGTCAGTCGGCGTTTAAATGTCATATCGGTGCATTGCAAATGGTCCTTTTCATTTTTTGTGACACTTTCAAGCGTGAACAACATAATATATGTGCATATATTTTCTTCTGTCCTTCCTTATGCCTCACAACATTCTCCCACTCATCACAGACATAACCACACACTGCCCACCTCACACATACCTTCTTACCACTGCACTTTCCTCTTCCCTCTCTAACTCCCCCACCTCTCTACTACCACATGCACCTACCACTCTGGCACTTTAGTCCATCTCTCCCTCCACCATCCATCTCTGTCTTCTCTCTTTGGCCTGAGAAGAGAGGAGAGGGGAGGAGAGCAGCATGGCTCCGGGCCGTTACCCACCACATCTCTATAAGCGAAGAACCACGGGCCTCCCACACACACATCATTAATTAAACCCATGTCACTTAAAATGCATGCATGTTCAACAGCAGAGACACACACACACACACACACACACACACACACACACACACACACACACTGGCATGCACACACTGCATTTCAGCCCCTGCTGTTTTCATTGACTCCCCCCCTCCTCCTGGTGAACCACACACATTATGAAGGTCAATGATGAATGACGGGTATTGTCTGCCGACACACACGTGTTCATAGATACACACACACAAGAACAAAAGCTACAAAGAGACAGCAAACAAGGTACAGAGGCTAAATCTCCATCTCTACAGCAGCAGGGCACATCTGTCATGAAGGGCAGAGCAGGCAACGGGCCTCTGCATCTGCCCCCGCATCACTGGAACAACCAACCTTGGATTGGTTCCCATAATCAGCCTGACACACACACACACACACACACACACACACACACACACACACACAAAACACATCTGCTGTCAGTCTGCCAAAATCAATGCTGACTGTGCAGAGTCTGTGCTGAGCTGCGTTGCGAGAATAATATCAACGCTAGACACCAAATATAAAGACACCAGACTGATTAAACAATTGCTTTACCATCTCCGCACAGAAGACACTTGGCTGCTTTCATTATCAGCCTTATCTTTCTCATCTTTCCTCGCAGTAAACACACAGAATAAATCCCAATATAATCCACCCTGAATTAACAATAAGAGTTTAGAGCGATCACTGAGAGCGATAACTACTTCATTATTTCCGTGTATGGGGGTGCGTCAGTGACAGTATGTGTGTGTGAGCACCGGTGAGCGCCAGTGCACCATTATACACACACACACACACACACACACACACACACACACACACACACACACACACACACACACACACACACACACACACACACACAGGATGCAAAATGAAATGTACGCTGTTTAACAATACTGTTTTGGCTGAACTTATAAGAGGTCAGTTTATCAAGTCAAGTGCCATTGCAATCATACACATATATATAGACTATGACAATTATCATCTATTACAGTAATAATCCACCTTTTATTGCTCAAAGTGCACTGCTAAAATTCACTGTATGATCTTAGATCACCACCTCCTGCATGTACTCACCTTTCTACTCTGCCCACTTAAATTAATATTCTGTGCACGTTTTAAGAATTAAGTCCAGGCTAACAGAATTGACTATGTTCCCCTTTACATCATTACACCCTCTAAAAGGGCAATCACATTTCATCAGAGCGGGCTGATCGGGTGTTCTGCTCTGTTGATAACAGGCAACGTGAGAGGCTTAGATTTCATTTCAGCAATGAGAGAGAGAGAGAGAGAGAGAGAGAGAGAGAGAGAGAGAGAGAGAGAGAAGCTACAAGGAAGAAAGCAACAGAGGAATACGTGGATGGAAAAAAGAAAAAAAAAGACTTTTTCTGGAGGCACCTACTGTACTGTAGAAGAGACAACGACAACGACACAGCGAGACTCATCAAATGGAAACAAACACACGTACTAAATTTAGCTCATCATCATCAACTTCACCTGACTCACGACTTTCTAGTTTTGCCTCCAGACTCAGGTATCCACACACCAGTCAGATCTAATAGAACATACTGTGTTGTTGAAGCTCTGTAAATATGAAGCTTAAGCACCTTTAGCGCTTGGGGCACACACACAAGGAAGTCACAGGTGAAATGAATAAGTAACCATGCTAAGAACAACCAGTCAAGCCTCTAAAGGCTATAGTGTTACAATACAAAAATTGTGGATGGAAGATTGGCTGGAGATGTGGCTAAAAATAAAAATCATGTCCTAAGAGTGATGCTAGAGCAGATTTTAAAATGGTTTGGTGCATGAGTGACTCTGACAACTTTCTGCATATTATGAAGCATTTTATGTTCAAAGTTTGTGTCCATTTTGGCATGAATAAGTTGCGAGAGGAATGCTCATGAGTTGTCCAAAATGGAAAGGGTTTATGCACTGGGAAGTGTGCATGTCTTTTATGCCTTTTTAAAAATGTAAAAATCTAAAAATGTATTCTGTGGGGAGTATGAATATCCAAAACAAATCTGGCCATTTTTGTTTCAAAATACCTCGTCATGGAGGTCGAGGTTTTTACATGATAGCAGTGACAACAAAAGCATTAGGTAACATCTTCTGGAGACTATGAAGTTTAGTACAACATTTGGAACAGTAGTGAGATACTTTTCGATCGACAGGCAGAGGGACTGATGGTCAAGGCCATCTTAAGGCTCTGCAGCTAGCGGGGCAACACATATATAGAATATTCTAAATATGTTGTTTTATATACAGTATGAATTTGATAAGGCTAACTTGTCAGCACTCTCTGGTGGACAAACTATGTAATGGAGACACTGTTTCAACACTACTTTCGTCATATTTGTGGTATTTCTGCACTGGGAGCTTTTGTTATTTATTGGCCGTCAAATAATATCAACACATTCTCACTCCCATCGCGTAAAATACGGACGCTTGGTCAGGTGCCTTTGGCGTTGTTATTGATGCTAAAAGTCTCCTATAGCGTCATATAACGCGCTTCAACTAAACACGCTGGGTTTGGGACTATTGAGGCAGTTAGGTTAAAGTGGGTGGGCTTATAAAAAGGTACGTTTCCATAACACGTGGGACAAGAACGGGATGGTTAGGTTGAGGAAAAGAAGAAAGCGACGGTTGGGTTTAGGAAAACGTGACACGCGGGACGCAATCCCCGGTCTCCTGGTTGAAAGCCCTGTGTTGTTTGACCCATCCACCACCCCAACCAACCTCCCTATGCGGATTTTTGGGCTTTCATACTACTCGCTACCGTAGTCGCTCTTAATGCTACGTCATCTTCAAGTTCCGTGTAGCTGCTGCTCTCCCCGGTGCGTTCTACAAACGCTTTCTGCGTCGTTTCTGACGCTGACAGCCACTGCCCAAACGTCCGTATTTTACGAGTTTAGACTGAGAACGGGTTGACAGTATACGTTTTGACGTACCAATATATCTGCGCTAAGCTTGTATTGACTTGTTTGTATAGCTCCTAATTTTGTGATACTCCATTTCATTTCAATATCACCCTATTACTATCTTGACAGTCCTGGCCGGCGCTGGAGTGTAGTCTAGCTACACCACATATCTACTGTATTATAGGAGAATCACAATCCAAACACATGAGTGTATATGCGCTGATACTCAGAAGTGGTGTTACTAAACCTAGTGACACCCTCTCCCACGTTGAAACAATGAGCGTGGTGAAAGGACCCGGCCTGCTGGTGTTCCCAGCCTTTTCCTTCCTGCCAATGAGAATGAAAGCCGAATGCCTCGCAGTGTTTCCTCTCTTGTGCTAACAAATAATGGTGACTCGCCCCAGCTCACCAACAATACACACCACCGTTAAAAAAAAGGTGCACAGTTGAGGGTTATGCAACGTTACAACACACACATACTCACATTTTCATCACCCTACTATGCTGCCCTAAAACACAACACAACACAAACGCAGTTAAGTCATGGGGCATCAGGGACGTTGCCAAAAGGCCAGAGTGGTTAGAAGAGGGTCTTAAAAGGGGGAAACGGTTCCCAGGCCTCTGAGAACAAAACTGTCTTTTTTTTCCCAGCCTGGTGGATTTAAATGCTCCCTCGCACAGCAGAAGGCCGGTCCACATGGAGACCAACGCTGCCGCTCAGTGAATCGACACGCTCGCTCCAAGGGTGTACACTGTATCTGACCAGTAATACTGAAACAAATGCATTTACCAAACACTGGTGCTACATAAACACATTGGCGCTACATAACATTCACATAAGAGCTGGGCAATATGGAGGAAATAAAAATAAAATATCTTTGACCAAATACATCGATATCGATATTCTATCAATATTGTAGAGTTGACCATTGGCCCTTCACTAAATATTCACACAGTCACATTTTGTCATCAGTAATGTGGATACAATGACTAAGTGGTTAAAGGCACTCTGGTAAGTTCAGAAAATGACATCACTTTAATGTAATGTAGCCTTTAAAACCAGGAAAAGACAACATATCATATAATGATATCCAAAATTTAAGATGGTATCTAACCTCGTATATAGATGGATATAATATTAATATATTGCCCAGCCCTACATTCACATTGGTAAACCACTGACTGCTAACAAAACCTAATTAAAAAACACAATTACAGACGTACCGTGTACTGCAGAGGGGAGGGAACCTTTTCAGATAATTTGCTCCTGTTTTGTGCAGCCCTAGCAATTGTGGTCAGAGGGAACAGCAACGCATCATCAGAGTGGAAAATAAATGGTCTATGTGGCAGAGCAGCCAGATGAGAAGATTAGAAAATGGACCCTGCTCGCTGGTAGAACATAGAGATTACCTAAATGCCAGTCAAACAAGGATAACAGAGCAGCAGGGATTAAACAAGTTTAGGGAATGCTTAATGGTAATGAGACATACGTCACAGATGATGTTTGTGAAAGGCTGGGCAGAAGAAAAAATAATTTTCATCATTTAACAATTTCAGTGTAAAGCCACATATGGAGTCTCCAAATCTTACCATAACAGCAGAGCAGACACATCTTTGCGTTTTTACCTTTCCGCCTCCAAAACCAGTACTTGCGCCGTCGTTTCATTGTCAGTTTGTTTGTCTTTTATTTTGATAAAGAAAATACCAACCCAAGATCTCCTCCTAACAAATATATATTCAACCAATGGCAGTGTTCATCCTCACTGCGTTGTCCAGCCTATATGGATCACCTACCCGAGGCAATGTGTCTGAGACGGGACCTCTGGTAACCAACGGCCAGCCAGTCCATGCCGCGTCCGAGCCCGTGGACAGAGCGCAGGTGGAGTGAGAAAGTAAGGTGTATGAACAGATGAGTTCAAAGGAAAAATATTAACAACAAACACTAAAGTTTCACTTCCTATGGAAGTTGTGGCCTACAACCTAATACACCTCTGTTTAGTACTTTCTCCCCTTCCTTCCTCTACCTCCAAACAACGAGGCAGAGGACACAGGAAGATTGCTGAGACCTACTATCCTCTCCAAGAGTAGAAAGACAGCGCTGTAGAGGAAGACAAGTCATCCAGTCACCAACACCCTTGCATCTTCTTGTCATCTTGCAGATGGGGTGTACATTTCACAGAACCACATTTCGCAAAGGTGGAAAAAAAACCTGTCCAGGTTACACAATTGCCCCGCATCTTCCTCTCTGTAAAGTTCCTTCCTCAAAGTCTTTCTTGGTCCCTCGGTGTCCAGCAGGTCTGAATTCTCCTTTTCGGAGCTCAGACTGAGCTTGTAAGGTACAGTGGCTTTCTGGGAAGAGCCTAAACAGGCTAAACAATACCAGTCAGGAGGAGGAAACGACACACTGCAGGCAGGAAACCCTGGCTGGCAGTGCATCCTGGCCTGAAACACTGCAGATATTTAGGCTTCTATTGATTTATCATATTGGGATTCAGTCTAGTAGCCCTGACTCAGTGTATCAAACCCAGCTGATAGGGTTCGAAGGTAAAATAAAAAATAGATTTACAGTAAATTACAGATTCTAAAAGAAAGCAATCTGGCCCTGGGTGGTGTGTGACACATAAAGGCTCACGTACACGAACGCATTAAGGATGTGTCAACAGACTTTGTTTTTACTCAACCATTTTTCTCTGGAAAGTAGCCCATTGTTAGTTTCCTCTCTTTACGTCATTGTTTTTCCAGCAGGTGAATGTAAGCAATATCCCTCCGTCTTCATTGAATCACAGGAATAGTCTGTCCGTGGGTTACAGTAGACTGTATTGGTTAGGTTATTAAAATATCATATATTATTGAGTCAAAATGAAACAATTAAAAGAGCAAGCTCATGATAATGTGCTTTCAAACAGAAGGACCTCTCGGTTTTATAGAGACAGTCCAACACAACTGATAGCTGTTGATTGCTTTCTTATTGATTTGGGAGCAACAGCACAGTATCATTGCTAGAATAAAGTGGATGTGGATGGCTGCTGTGTTGCAAGGAGTACACATGTGTCCATATCACACGCTGAGCCTGTAGGGCCACCCGCTGGTCGATGGGGGAAACATTTCTGAGCTTTTACCTCCACCTACTGGAACATTTGCAAACTGGAGCGCTTCAAACGTGATCCTAAATACTGGTGTTTGTAAGAGCCAGCGTGTGTGCAACCACTGAGGGATGTTACACAAACAAACACACACATATTAGTCGTTTCCTGCTGAGTGCAGCCCACGCCCACGGTGATTATGAACTGAGCGAACCGATAACCACCTCCACAAACAAACACGTCTGAGACATCTCTACCAGACACAGAGTAAACATTGGGAACATACATTGACATAACGAACTGAAGTCATTCTGCATTCCTCAATATAATAACAGACTTATGTATAAACAAAGCGTGTTGAATTTTTTTTTGTTGGTCATTTGCTTTGTAATTGGCAATAATCACAGTTGGCACATACTGTAAGACAACAATATACTGTACACCATGCTCACTTATTTCATAAAGTCATAAAGTTGAAGTGATGAAGATCGATACATTGACAGCTTCACGCCAAGCCTATTGATATTCTCTGTCAGGACAAGACTTCCTCCTCAAAGTATCATGTCTGGATTAGTCTATATCCTTGACGTTCCACTTCCGGGATTGCTTCGTTGCCGAAAGAAATTCTGCCGGATTTCACTCATTTAGGTCGGATATCCGTTGCCTTGGGCTTCCTTTGTGTTGGCATTTAAAACTCCGGTGGATTTCTGAGGACTATGGTAAACTGCTCCTCAAATCTCTGCAGGGTAATCCAGACAGCTAGCTAGACTATCTGTCCAATCGGAGTTTTCTCTGTTGTACGCTCAACTTTTGAACGTACACGTTCCACCAAAACAAGTTCCTTCCCGAGGCTATTTTGCAGCGGCACCGCGGCTTTTCCGGTGCCTAGGCGATTGTGATTGGTTTAAAGACATGCCAATAAGCCGAAATAGCCCATGATCAGGCAATACAACCGGTAGAGTTGGAGCACTATAGGTTGGACCTTATTAGTAAGGGAAAGCTTCAGCCTGAATCACGGAAGAGTCATTATGCCTTGATCCTCATACTCCATCATTTGACGTTTCTGTAAATTTGCGGTTACTTCCAAAATTTAATGAAAGGGATCCTGACATTTTCTTTGTGTTGTTTGAACGTTAAGCAGAGGCCCGAAGTTGGTCTGACACTGATAGCAGTCTACTGCTTCAGTGTGTGCTCAATGGCAAAGCCCAGGAGGCATTCTCAGCCTTGAGTGTTGCGGACCGTGGTAGCTACCAGTTGGTTAAAGCTGCTGTACTTAGGGCCTATGAAGCATATCGTCAGCGGTTCAGGTCAGACCAAAAGGAGAAGCGGTCTCACACTGAATTTGCTCGTGATTTAGCCACTCATTTGAATCGATGGTGTGCTGCGTCTCAGGTAAAAACCTTGGAGGATTTGCAGGAACTTATTTTGCTTGAACAGTTTAAAAATACTCTGCCTGACCATGTGGTAACTTACATAAATGAACAGAAAGTAAAGTTACAAATGCTGCTTAATTGGCAGATGAGTTTATCTTGACCCATAAAGTTTTTTTTGGGGAGAACCGTGGTCGTGGAGATGCTGCCCACTCTAACAGGAGTTTGTCAGAAGGGACAGACATGTTTTCAGTTGAAGTGGACAGGGGTTTCCAGGGAAAGCTGGACCCAAATTGTGTCTGTAATTACTGTTTGGGGGAGGGTCACTGGAGAAATGAGTGCCGGTGTTGAAGAAAAAGTTTAATCCTGTGTATTCGCCAGGAAAATCATCTGCTGCTGCTGCGGCGTCTTTGCGTGCAGAGTGAAGTCGTGTCATTGCTGCTGTGTGGGAGCACACAAAACCTTCATTATCGGAGTCGGCTAATGAGGGGATTGATCCCGCTTATGCTGCGTTTGTAGCTGATGGTTATGTTTCACTGGTTGGGGGTGGCAGGAAAGTTCCTTCAGGGGGTTTGACTGTTTTTTCTACTCCACGGCATAAATTGACACTTTTCTCAGATCTGGTGAAAGGTGAAGTGACCATGGGGGTGTGCCCTTCCTTGGCCTGTTTCATTTGTTTCGGTGGATAC
The DNA here is from genome assembly GCF_004354835.1 of Perca flavescens. NCBI lineage: Eukaryota > Metazoa > Chordata > Actinopteri > Perciformes > Percidae > Perca > Perca flavescens. The sequence continues at coordinate 3,222,859 of NC_041338.1, read as the reverse complement.
TCCAACTCACCAGGTAGAAGATTTTGAGTCACCCAAAAACATTTCCGTGGTGCTTTCAAATTGTGCAGTGATACGAGCTATGAGCCGAGCCAGTGAAGGTTCCTGTCTTGATAGCCCAGTTAAAAAAAGCCTGTATTTTCTGTGCCTGCTTTTCCCGTGCCTATGTCTTGTAGTAATCTTGTAAAAGAGCAGAAGGAGGAAAAAGGAGAAGGTCAGCCTACTGGAACCTGTGACAGGACAGAAGGAAGGTTGCAAGACCAACAACGGTGGGCGTTCGGGCAGTATGGGAGATCGGCGTTCCCCTAACCCCTATAGTGGAGACTTGCAAGCAAACACTAATCTCTTTATCTCCAACTCCAAAGCCAGGGATAAAAAGTTAACAGGAAATGAGGACATAACATTTTGGACATCCATGGCAAGAAAAAGGAGGTGAAACAGGAAACTGTGGCTGCCTACAGCAACTGGTCCTTTGAGGAAGTTGTACAGGAACTCATCAAGCAGAAAGAAGTGGTGAAAAAGAAAGATGCCCACATCAAGGAGCTGAAGATACGGTGGCTGATGTCATGTCCAGAGCTATGACTGTTTATGTGACTTGGGTTTGCCTTCCTGCGGTATCTTTTTCTATCCATTTTGGTGTTCTCTCTTAAATTGCTTCCTAGGTACCAAGGTTGCTGAAAGGGTGACCTTGATGGCGACAGCATCTGCAGGTTGTATTGACATACACAGGTTCAAATTGATATTCCAGAGTCATATTGTTGAAGGTCTGAAATTTGAGTTTTGACTCACCTTTTCGGCATATTACTTTTTTTTTTATGTACTTGTAACAGTTGGAGTAAAGTGTTGGATATAGTGAGGACTCCCATCTTCAGGGAGGGGGTGTGACGACCCTTCCCAATCTGCCTGCCTGTCATGTTCTACTCCTTTGTCTGCAGGTACCGGGAGTGGGCGGGTAGGTGGAGCTGGGAGGTTCGTCTGTACCTGGCCATCTGGGCGTGGCTTACAGAAGGCATAAAAGACTGCCCTCCTGGGAGTCTCTCGCTCTCTCTCTCTCAGCTGGTCCTACTGCATCCAGTCACCATTTTGTTCTTTGTTTGTTTTGTTGTTATTCTTCTTTGTTTGTTGCACCTTACGACACACCTCACACCATTCTTTCACTCATCCACACATGGCAAACCCGACTGATGTCTTCTACATTTACACACCCCACTATTGTATTTATGTTGTGTTAATTTGTGTTATTAGTCTATTTAGTTAAATAAACTACTTTTTGATTCATTTATCTGTGTGTGACCTCCCTTTTGTTGCCGGCCTTGAGCCAGACGGTAACAGTACTTTCTCCTCTTCCTTCCTCTCCCTCTAAACAAAGAGGCAGAGGAGACAGGAAGCTATGCTGAGACCTTCTATCCTCTCTGAGAGTAGAAAGACAGCGCTGTAGAGGAAGACAAGTCATCCAGTCACCAACACCTTAACATCTTTTTGTCCTTTTGCAGATGGGATGCACATCATTTCGCAAAAGGTGAGAAAAAATAGTCTAGTTACACAATTGCCCAACATCTTCCTCTCTGTCAATGATATACAACAAAATGTTTATAATATAGTAGAACTGAATTTACAAAAGCATATGCTGTTTTAATTTTTCGGTGCTTCTGGACGTACAGTACAGTACATACATTCTTTATTCTGTTAGCATGATCTCTATCGAGAAGCTGAACCTTGTGTTCATCGGTTATTTACAGGACTGTAACTCTGGTCCGACACTAATTGACCTTTTAAAATTCTCCCATCCCGGAATGCTGTGTGGATTAGCCAGACCCTCCTCCGCAGCGCCGCGGTGGAGGAAGGTCTGGCAAAGTGAGACTATGTCTGGATCAATGTGCAAAGAACAGAGAGATAACAAGATATTGTAGGAAAACAAGGCTAAACTAATTAAAGCCCAAAACAAATTAGTACAAAAATGTAATTCCTGCGGCACAGTTTAAGAATGTTTAAATTACATGAACCTGAATACAATACTGAATTAAAGCTTTGACTGTAATTCCATATTCCAAATAGAGGGCCGTTCAGGCCACATATTTCTATGAGTAGTATTTGAGCCTGACTTTTTTTTTACGCTATATTTGCATTAAAAAGAACAAGAAGTACCATGTCAGGTTGGCCAAACCCAATCAAGTGACCCCAGTCCAGTTTTTCAGGTGACCCCAGTCACACCAGAATATCATTTGTAAATATTTGTCCCAATAGTCCCTCGAGACTCGGGTCTCCACACACTTATTTAAACGTACTTTTAAAATTCAAACACCAATCACACATGAAGCAGTGCCTCTCCATTCACCGAGCTGATTGATGGGTAGTTTATAATTGATGTGGTACAGCAATGCACGGCATAGAAAAACAAATCATCTTTAAGCCCTCATGAACTGAGCTGCACAGGGGAACCACTGTTGCCTCAAGTGAGTTAAAGCCAGTAGAAGACAGTGAGAGGGTTCAGCTCAGGATGAATGGGCACCAGTGCAGCGAAACAATACCAGAAGCAATAAGCCAGCAAGCCACACAGCATCTGATTCATACAGTCCCACTGCTTCTATCTTAGCACACAGAAAACAAGCAGCTTCATTGTTGACTGATACAGCTGTCCTCACAGTAACACCAGCTCAAACCTCTGGTACATGCCTCCAAGCTATTTGGGCTGTAAACTAGTGCTGCACAATATAACTCTTTTTTTAATCGTCATCGCAATATCTACTGGCGCAATAAACACATCTCGAAAGGCTGCAACATATCAGGAAATACACTTTTTTTGTTTAGTTGAAAGAAAATATCAGTTAAAAAACGGCACTTTAAAATGTAACAGTCAACTGACTTTAGTGGTGCCTTTTATATTCCAGACTGATCTCAATAAGTGGCGTATGTATGACACGCCAATTCGTATGCCATTTTGGCGTGTTATCAAGACGCATAATCGCTTTTTAGCGTGTTTATCAACGCCGTTTGGCCTCCATTGACTTACATTACCTTGCGACTGCGTGTCAGTTTACACCGTAGCGAGGACTATGAAAAGCCGAAAATCCGCGTAGCGAGGTTGGTTGGGGTGGTGGATGGGTCAAACACTTTCACCCAGGAGACTGGGGATCATGTCCCGCGTGTCACGTTTTCTAAACCCAACCGTCCCGTTCTTCTTTTCCTAAACCCAACCGTCCCGTTTTTCTTTTCCTAAACCCAACCGTCCCGTTCTTCTTTTCCTAAACCCAACCCGTCTGCTGTATACAGCGTAGACATACACGTGGATAGCTCAAAATGCGTACGGATAACATGCCACTTGGCTTTAGAAAGTGGCGTGTATGTTTACACAAAGTCATGATGTCACGTTGAATTCAATGTTAAATTTGTTCAATAAAATAATGTTGGATATGATTTCCTTTCATTTGTTTTAAATTCAACAAGCAATTTGTTGTATTTAGCGGATTACTGAACGCAGCAGAAATGCACACAACAACGTCATCGCATATTTTCCTCATATTGTGCAGCCCTACTGTAAACACACATTGAATTTATAATAAGATATTGGGCAAACTCGTCTTCCCACACTAGAGAGACAGAAACAAATAGAGTTATTTGAATTGTATAATGGTATGCAAAGAGAATATAGTGTTGAGATTTTTATTGCACATTTGCGCAACCCAGCTCTGTTACAGAGGAGCTGAGAGCAGGATAATGTATGTTCACATTCAAAGATGATTGGGCTGAAAGGACAACAGACTTTATAATGATTGTATGCTTCCATTTGTCCAGCAACAATGGAACAAAATAGACAGAAATGACAACAAAACATCTTCTTCAGCATAAATAGGACGGTCTAGAATCTTCTAAAACAGACCCAGGCGTATAATGTAGAGTCCAAACAACAGAGCAAGAAAGCTCATTGTAAGTGTAATACTGCTTCTCTACTAAATCATATCCGTGGTCCAAGACATCAGGGATCAGCCAGCCACAGTAAGAGTCATATTGAACCAAGTCAAACGGAAGAAATGACTATCTAACTGTGGCAGGGGAAATCAGGTTACACTTATTAGTTTTACTCGGGGCTTTCACTTTTGCAAATCAACCATGGTTCATGTCATTGTTCGTTTGACTTCCACAAAAACATCATGACAGATATGTTGACAATAGCTCGGTAATGAAACAGCCGCACTACCGTTTAAGAGCAAACATAATGGGAGGACAAGAGGAAATGGTTTATGGAGCTGTGAGGAAGGTAGATCTGTATATCTAGGATATAAAAACACAGAAAAGAAGGCAACATTGCACATTGGCCAGCTCTTTGGTCAAACCTCCATTCTTGGATTTAGCACTGCATACTTTCTTATTATATATTGACGATATGAGGCAAATATGGGATATGCGGTAACGTTGTTGAATATCACGATAACGATAATACTTGCGATAAATAAACAGAAATTCTAGTGTATTCAGTTCTGATTACCTGAGTTGTGTGGCTAAGGCTGACTGCTGACAGACACTTGTGCATTATGAGCTATAAAGGCACCTTGTGTTATCTTAACAGTGGCACTATCAACCACAGAGCAAAGTTCACACACCAAACGGGTGTGGAAAGTACAGCACATCTTCCTCAGCTGCATGTCAGCACACGGACTCCGCAGAGCTGCAAGATGAAACCAGCGCCTCCTGTCCCAGTAGTTCATGCCCAGACTGCACCCACTGCAGGAGTGCTGACATGTATTTGGATTACAGTTTTCCGAGAAATATAGACTGCTTAGTTAAACCAATGCCTGGCCAAACTTTCGGTTACATCTGTGGAAGGATCCTTCTGGAAGCCTGCGTGCAATCCCAAGTTTTGGATCAGACTTTAGAACTGAGACACAGAAGTGCACCTGGGACCTGTCAGAGAGCGTATCTTTGCATTTTCCTGAGAGTCCTGAGAGTCCCTCTCAGTGGACAAAGTTCCTGGTGGTGTTTTCCAGAAGGAATAAAACTGTGCCCTCCAGCATGTCGACTGTTGCACAACGGGCTGGGGCTTGCCTCTGCAACCTTCATACCTGCTGAGCAGCCAGTAAGTCAGAGTTGGTGTGTAAACAGGGGGGGGCAGAATGTAGGCGTGTTCAGTTCCATGCTTTCCCAACCAGACTGACAAAAACACCATGGCATACACGACCTGAGTCACCAGCAAGCCTGGTAAAGACTTTACAGCCTGTAATAGTACGATTTTGACTTATGCTCTAAGATAGAACTGCACAGGAGAGTGCACAAGGAAATTTCCATAACTAGGCAAAATCAGTCCGGATAAGACATTGGCTACAGTATGTTAAAAAAAAAAAAATCAGAAGTTGAAAAATGACATTAAGAAGCACTGGGTTTTACAGATGTAAAAGAACATAAGTAGCCTATGGAAGGATCCATTTTTAATTTCTTGCAATGGTTTTGGGGTAGTATAGTTGTGTTTTCGTTATGAAAGGGGTTATGCCAGCATTCTTTTAAAAACTCACCTTCTTCTTCTGGCTCCGCGGTGTCCAGACTAGCTGGTTTCCTGCGAATAGCGACTCTGTTAAAGCCGTCCATTCTTTTATGATGCGTTGTCCGCTCCAGCATTTAGATAGTGAAGGGAAACGTATTTAATAGGACCGGAAATAACGATTAAAAAGTTGAAGAAACGCGGTCCGCTCCTTGAGGCAGCCTCAGCAGCGCGTCCTCCAGCTGCGCGGAGGCAGCCCGCGTGCGCCTGCGCGGGTCCGTACGACAAACAGCTGGATGTGGTGGCTGAAACGACGTCATACACTTGTCTATGAGCAGTGTGTCACCTTGATGGGGGGGGGGCCTTGTCCCTCCCTCATTACCCCCTTGTCCCTCCCTCATTACCCCCACTGAGGTGCCCTTGAGCAAGGCTCTTAACCTCCAGATCAGATCAGGTTGTACTGGGCGGCTTCCAGGTATGAATGTAGAACAGTGTGAATGTGATCAGGGCGTTCCTGCAAAAGAGAGGCTACCTCTCAGTGAACTTCCCCTGAATAAATAAAGGATTAAAAGAAAGAAGTAATCATTGTGCTTGGTCAACATTAGAACACTAAGTCATGTTTATGAAATGTTATGGGCTAATTGTAATTTTTTTTTTACATTCTTAGCATTCTACGTCATAATATTGACATGCTGGATTCATCAAGGGGGTTTGGCAGTTCACACATCTATACATTGTTGTATGTTGTATGATATTCAGTTATAAGCAGATCATGGTAGGCAAGCTCCTACAGTAAAGCCATAAATATAGCCTCATCATAGTAATTTGGCTTATAGTTGAGACTGAGAGGTATTTGTTATGTCTGGACGTTAAAGCACATCAAGTGTGTTGAGATCATTTTTTCTTTCAGTTGTAATAGAGGGCTGAATCTGTTCTCCTATGATTATATTACAGGTTTTTTTTTTTTTGATTGCTTAAGCACGATTTTGAAAACAGGGACCGTTTTTTTCAAAACACTACACCCAACCAGCACAACCACCCTCCCAATCAGCAGAACACCTCAGACCGTTTGCAAAAAAAAACACTTGCAAAAACTGTACGCTAATTTATAAAAATCATATTTTGTTACCATATTAAAAACACACACACGTTCCATATGACTTAATCCTATTTGAACCAGTTCCAACCTGCTGTTGTTAACCTCAAACACTTTTAGCAATTCTACTACTCAGTGATTAAAGTACTGTAAATGAAGTACACAGAGAAATTGCAAATATACACTAAGTTCACCAAACACTACACAAGACCAATGCTGCAGACTGAGGAAAATATTATGTATTTCTCTCCATATACCCAAATCAGTCAACATGTCAACATGGAGAATCCCATCAACAACATGTCCCAGTTGTCATGCTACAGTACTACAGTAGTGTGCATAACACTGTTAGCTCAGCAAACAATAGACAAACATAAAAAATATTGTATCCAGTACAGGTTATAATTACAGTAATACAAAAAAACAAACAAACAAACAAACAATACGATCTGAAAATACAGTACAGAAAAGACTTACCTGCTGCATTTTATATCGTGCCTAAACCTGATTGTGTTTGCGCACCTGATGGCTGTGATTCACAGGTTGGCTCATAGGTGTGGTCATATAGGATGTGTTTTGAAAATCACTGTGTATTGTTTTGCAAAAAGTGTGAGGCTGACATTGGGCTTATAGTGGTGCACATCTGGGCCGATGTTTTGCTCCTTTAGTGTAAGGTTTTGATGATTGTGTAATACTTTTGATTTCAGTGTGTAAGCAAAAGGCCAAAACTGTAATATAACTGATAATTAAGCCTATACGTTTAGACAATTAATATATGTCCAAGGAGAAGACTATTAAAGAGAGTCTTGATAAGAAAAGATCCAACTATACCAGGGGTGTCAAACTCAACTTCCCAGAGGGCCGTGCTGGAAAAAAAAGAATCACATCAAGGGCCAGACATGTACATTTTATTGACATGCTTTATTTAATCGAAAAAGTCAAACATCTTTTGTTGTATTATTGCATGTCTCATATAGTCTTGGTCGACATCAAGCCCCAAAAAATGTAACTTAGCCATCAAAGACAAAAAACGACACAAAAACATTGGGAAAAAACTTCTGATAAAGTGGCACAAATGCTGAAAAAAGTGCCAAAAGTGTTGGTGAAAGTGATAAAAACTACAGATCAAGCAACAAAAAGTAGGTGGGCCAAAATGGATTATGAACCTAAATTGATATGCGGGCCAGATCAAAATCTGCAAGGGCCTGGATTTGGCCCGCGGGCCTTGAGTTTGGCACAGCTAGACCATGACTTATGAAGTGTACTCAAAACACACTGATGACCTTCTTTCTTTCAGATAAGGTAACAATCTCTGCGGATGTCTTCCTGTTACGTCATCCTCTGCCTGCAACAGACTGCTTTCTTTCTCAGTGCTGATTCAAATCGCAGTCCTGTGCTCTATAAGAAGTGATTTTCTAGTACTGTAAAACATGCTCTGTTTAAGGTAATGCAGAGAATAAAGATCAATGTCTAGTTTCTGTCTGGTTTGTTAAAATGGTGATAGAGAAACAGACACACAGTCACACACAAATCCAAGGACAGGTCTTTTATTTACTTGTGAAACCAATGAAACACTGTTTGAAATGGAGGAGAAACTGTCAAACCCTCTGTAGAACAGCTATTGTTCTTTTTTTTTTTTACATTTTTTCTTTCATCAGATTAGTCTCTCTCCATCCACTTCTATATTGTGCAAACAAACCAAGAGTTAGGTCACCAATGAGCCTGCGTGGGTTCAGAAGCTACTTTGGACCACACATATTTTCATCACTCTGTAGTTGCAAAAAGTAACAATCTTCACTGTTAACAAAGACAAGTCCAACACATTTACACACACACACACACACACACACACACACACACACACAAAGAACAGAAAGAGTCCACTCATTCATCGCTGTTGTAACAGAAATGCTTTGTCATTACAACACTATACTGGCTATGTAGTCTATCCATTTCATATCCATCTGGCAAAAATATGTATTCAGTGCAGTGAGGAAAACACTTTAGACATGACAAGGGTACAAAGACAAAGGAACGGGATTTCAATTATGCGACAAACGTCACACATTGCATCCATCTCAGTCAGACTTTGCCCCTCTGTGATCAAAACAATGTTTCAAAAAGAAATAATATCTTGATTGTTTCCCCAATTGTCTTGCCTTTCTTATCAGCCTGCTGGTTAGTTTGTGGTGATAGAAATGGAAAGATTGAGTTCATCTTAATCAGATCGGTCTCCGACCGGCACTACTGTATTGCTTTAATGCATATGCATAATTGTGCTTAGACAGTACTGCATACTGTTTGGAGGAAGCATGTCGAGACAGCTAGACATGTAAATGGAATTTCTGTCACTGTCATTATAGGATGAACAAAGGGTCATAATAACAGTTTTCTGGGGGTGTGGCCAATACAGTGAAAGAGGAAGACAGCGAATACTGGGTGAGAATACAATGACGGTAACTCCAGAAGAGGAACGCTTTTGGGTAACCCTCCCTGCTCTTAACTAATGTTAAAATGATGGAGGTCAGTTCACTCCATGTTTACTTAAACCTGTGCAATTCAAAAGGCAAACTTCAGGCCAACAGCCCTAGTCCTCGTCTATCTCAGTCTCTGAAGATCTGAGCTACATAAACAGACACAACCATGCCACTAGAGTCTGCTGTAAAAATAAATACAAATAATAGGAGGTATAAAATAGTCTTTATGCACATGATTTGCAACAAAAAAAGAAAATCCTTGTATAAAAAAAAAATGACAAGCATCCCGAGAAAGACTAGTGATGTTAGAAAGGTAGCTGAAATCCACCCATCACCCCCACAAGAAACAGTTTGCTTAAAATAAAGTGTTTACCTTCATTAGTCTGTCTGCAATGTCAAACCCAATGTACTCTAACACTCCTATGTGAAAGTGGCATACATATGTTTGGATTATTATACTGTCAAAATCTGACATTTTAATGCCGTATAGTATGATGAGGCAAGTTTGAAATTGGTTTACTACACCGGAAAGAACCTTCGCAGGTCTGGTTTTGGTTGCACTGGTTTTCCTTTGTTCGGCCGTGTACGGTAGTGAATGTGCCAAATTGTTCTGTGATCACCGAAGTCTTCACCCAGCAATAACACACGGCTCGATTTCCATACTGAAGAATGACCAACAAACACAGAAAAAAACATTCCAGTAATAAATATTTGTAGAAATGTGTTACAAATCAATATGTAAATAAATAATCAATAGAGTAAATAAATTATAAATAAATACTAATACAATTAAGGGAAAAGATTCCAGTGATTCATCACTCATTTTGCGTCTTAGTTCAGTCCTTTCCTGGACAGGATGTCACTTCCAGAGAAGAGGAGAGCGTCTTGCTCTTCTTTTGCGACCCAGGTAACCAGGAGGCCTGCCGAGGGCCGGACCATGTTTGCGCTTAGGGGGGTGGGGGGTGGGGGTGGGGGGTCACAGAGTCCAATACGCACCAGGTGGATGCTAGGTTGGGGGGGGGTAGTAAAACTGAGGGAACCCCAATCCAAAGTGTCTCTCTGTCTCTGCATGACTCCTACCGGGCCGAGGCCAGAGCCTGGGATGGAGCGGTGGGGGTTAGGTGCCGGGGAGCGGGGGTTGATGGGCCAGACAGTTACGAGGGTCGCAGGGGGAGAGAAGGCTACTGCTGCTGGACAGGACCGCATGGTGTTTCTGGAGGTCTGCCAACAATTTAGGACTGTAAGAATGCAGAGAGACAGGAGAAGAAAAATAAATAAGATTGAGTAAAAAAAGACCGGTAATGTAAAGGCTAAGAAGAGGGGAACAGTTGTTGGAAGAAAATGTGGTTACACCAAATCAACAAACAAAAATGGAACCTGTGACGTGGGCAAAAAGACTGACATGGTTTTCTTAAAGGAAAAATTCAGCTTTTTGGGAAACACACTTTTTGGCTTTCTTCCTCCAGCATATACAGTATGCCCCCATCAAACCACGGTGCATTGTTTTTACCCTTTTTGTATGAAGACTACTCAAACTAGATATAATGTGTAAATAAGTGAAAATTTGAGGTGCTTTTAGGCAAATGTTGTTACCTTTGGACAGAGCAAGCTACATGTAGCCGTTTCCCCCAGTTTCCACTCTGTGTGCAGAGCCTTGCTAACGGCTTTTAGCAGTAGCTTTGTATTTAGCGTACAGACGAGCGGTATCAATCTTCTCATCTAATGCTTGGCGAGAAAACAATAAAGATATTTCCTAAAAAGGCAAACTGTTCCTTTAAACCACCCCAGAGACAAGGAAAGGGCTGTTTAATATAATACTTCAAGACTTCAAGTATTTGGTGAAAACTTCGCGAACAAATTGGAGAGTGTTGGCTAACCAGCACAACACTAAAACCAAACATGGCCTCAGATCTGTCAGCAGTTTCCCAGTTACCTTGTATGAAAGTCTCTGTCCATTGACAAAGATAAAGACAACCTGTTGCCCAGTCTGTCGGTAAACTCAAACATGGCTAGCAACAGTAATAGACCTTCCTCACAGTGGACTCTTGACTTGGCTAATGATGCTAATTGCAGCTACCGGCTAGGTTGCATGGCTTTATGTGACACTTCCATCCTTATTAATAACACATGTGCTTTTTCCGGCAATGGGAAGTCATGTCAGCCATGAAAAAGGTCTATAAAAGAGAAAACTATAGTGCACATTCAAAGTATAGCCTTACATTTTTAAACTAGATTTTTACTTTAATATTTTAAAGTTTCTTTTTTTAAATTGCAACTACAAAAAGGAGAATTGGCACTCAATTCATACAGTAAAAGCACGTATAGAATACTGGCATGCAAAACTTTACCTGCAAGTGAAAAACAACAATTCCTTCACTTCCTGGTGTTAATTATTTATGAAATACAAGGGTCTCAGCCATAACCTGCATGCCTAAAACTAGCAAATGTGAAGTGGGAAAACTGAGAGCATGCAGGACCTTCAATCTTCTACAGATGCAGGTGTTCCACCAAGAAAAGATGTGAAAGTCTATGTGCATTAAATAGAATGTAAATGGTGTGACTATTGGTATAATAGACAGAAAGATAGACAGATAGATAGATGTCAACGAGCCTACTGCTAGCAGGTTCTCCAGCTTGTTACCTGCGGGCTAGGGAGGCTCTCCCTCGCCTTAGTTGTGGGGAGAGTGACGATATTGAGGCAGCAGGCTGCTGACAATCTACAAGAAACTGATAAATTAGACAGATATACAGAGTGGTGACACTCAGGGTTAGAAAGTAGGACAGAGAAAAACACGGAGCACAAGACAGGGGAAGACCTGGTCAGAGACAATGAGACTACTACTGGTTTGCTGCTACGATAGCTCTGGTTTTTATACTAAAGCACCAGTCTGATCCTACAGTTTTTCTCACAGCATTACTATAGCACTACTTAACAATTTACATAATGTAGGGGATAATCATCCTCGTTTTGTTAGTTGATTCTTCCGGTCGTGGAAATCACGTGTTTCTGTAAGTGAATGGGAAGTGTGAGAAAAAGAGAGCATGAGGAGAAATGTGAGAAAAAGAGCAGAGGATATACTTGAAGCCAGCTGGTTAAGCATAACCTAAGTGGCTTCTTCCACTGCCTGTCATTTACAGTACATGCTTGCATAGTGTAAATGTAACTAAACCGGTCTCATCTGATCACACTGGACAGGACCAGTCACTGCACAGCTAGCCAATCAGCACTGGAGGTGGAAAACACAAAAAGACACACGCACACACACACACACACACACACACACACACACACACAATCAACCAATATTGTATTGATTGGTACAGCACACAAAGAGGACAGACACAGTGGGGCTAATGCTGAACAATCCAATGCTGCTCGAATCCAGAACACCTGCTGCTCATGGCTCAATTCTATTCACAAAGTCCGTTTTAAGTCCACACCAGTCACGCTCGTCAGTTCCACTCATATCATATGATGTTGTGTTATCTTAAAATCTTGTTTATGCTGTTTCCCTTATGCTATATATTATCTGAGGTAGGATAAAAGAGAGAGAGAGGGTGAGAGAGACACACACACACACACACACACACTGTAATATTCTTATTTTTATGTTGTTATCCATCAGTTTTGTTCTTATTGTTAACTTTTGTTGCTTTTGCACGAATGTTAACCTTAATGCTTTATTGTCTGCAGCCTACCAATATGGGCATGCTAATAAAGCCTCTTTGAATTGAATTGAATAGAGAGAGGTCAAACTGCATTTGACAGGAAAGAAAATGTTCTTTGGTGGAGAAAACTGGGACTACTGTGAGAGAGGTTTGTCAAGACAATAGCCGTCAGCAGAGGGAGGAGTGGATTTAGTTAATACCTCCCTCTACTTTTCTTTTGGATACTACATGAGGGGGAAGTGTACAGAGGGGACAATCAAATTGAGATTGAGGCACAGAGAGGAGGTCTGACTGGTCAAGGATTGCCCGGAGGATATATCATTTTACAACATAGCATATTTTTATGGAATAGATGGAGATAAAATACGGTATGATGAAGAGGCAAAAAAGAAATAGAAATCTAACATGTAATTCACAAAGTCTGCCACAGGGAGGGGCTATAAGTCACTGTATGCTGAAGCAGAGGCTGCAGCCATGTTTTGCTTGGTTTTCACTAGAGATGTTCCGATACCGATACCAGTATCGGTATCGGCTCCGATACTGCCTAAAACGCTGGTATCGGTATCGGGAAGTACTGGAGTTTATGCACCGATCCGATACCACGTAATAAAGCCCTAAAGAAAATCTACGTTAAAATAGTTTATTTATGTTCTTTTTCCGTTATAACTGACTGTCAAACTGGAGAATAAAAGAAAGTTCTGTGGCGTTCATTGTTTGTGTTTGTTCATGTTTCACAAAGATAGAAATAATATCACATCCATACAGAGATAGTAGTATACAGTTGTTAAAACCTAATCAAATATATGACACACTGGTATCGGATCGGTACTTGGTATCGGGCGATACACAAGTTCAGGTATCGGAATCGGTATCGGGAAGCAAAAAATGGTATCGGGCCATCTCTAGTTTTCACTTTGACACACTTCCTAGTACTCTAAGAGAGTGATATAAATATTGTCTCATTTTATGGTAGCAGTTATTCATATGCCAAGAACTATGCCTGGTATATTTGTAAGGGTGTTCATAAAAACATTCTATGCAGTCCAACCGTATCAATACCAAACAGGCTGTTCAGGGCTGTTTTGAGGATGGAGCAAGCCGTCAGGGGCTCCTTCTTCCTGAGTGTTGCTGCATGTTCAAACCATAGACATGTGAAACCAGTTTTTCCTCCTCTCTGTATCCCACCTAATCCAGTGGCTTCTGGGAACTGTGTACATAGATGATGATGAATCAACGCCTTCGTCGAAGGCGAGGAGATACCGAGGCAGGGCTACTGGTGCTGTGAGAAGGGGACAGTCGACCTACATCTTGTCTTGAATAAACGAGTCGTCTGAACTCTAAGGTTAGCCGCTCAGGGTCTACCATGAAGGGCTGGGTGCCCAGAAACAAATGAGGGTAACTGATGTTCGGTTGAAGAGTTGAAGCTGAGGTCTGGATGGTTTCAGAAAGTGTGTCTGAAGTCCACGCGGACATGGACGGACAGGCGGTTAGCTCTACAGAGGGAGGGCTAGTAAGGGAGGGGTTCAGGGTGTGGGTGGTAATAATGGAGGGGCTGTGGAACCGCGTGGGACTGGAGGGAGCTGTGACGGCACCTCTGCGACTTACTTTGGGCGGGCTGCTTTTTATCTTGGGCACTTTAGCGCCGCGGCCGCGATGAGTCTGCTCGTGGTCAAACTCCAGATCCTCCAGCCGTTGGGTCAGGGCCAGTTTCTGCTGGATGGCCATACGGAGGAGGGAGTTCAACGTCTTTTTCTCATCCTCTGCTGCTGCCAGCTGCCTCTGCATCTCATCCAGCTGGGTAACATACTCATCACATCTACAGAGAGAGAGAGAGAGAGAGAGAGAGAGACATAAAGGTGCAGAGGGAAGAAACACAGATTTAGCGGGAGATTTCTGTCACACAGGCAAATCCTCTATTTATATTTTGAGGAACGTTCAAATGTTCACTTTCCCAGCTTAGTGGCCTCATTTTCCACTCTCACCTTGTGGCAAACATGGCCCTGAGAGACGAGAAAGTGGCGGCATCTTCTTTCAGAGCCTTGAGCTCGTTCCTCAGCTTCATCATGGTCTCTGTCACCATCGCCTTTTCATTCTCGTACTTGCTCTTCAAATTCGCCAGTGCCCCCTCCGCTGTCTGCAATGTGGATCATTTGACAGTTTATCGCAACACGTAGGCCTAATTCAGATAACACGCGGGTTGTATCTCTGACACACAAAGGACAAATGATTGGTTTCCTACAGTTTGCATGGGTATTACATTTTTTCATGGTATATTGAGTACAAGGAACAATCCTCTTTCACCTGTTTATTGGCCTTCAGCACCAGCCTGAGCGTGGCTATCTGCTCTCTCTTGGTACTGAGCAGGGACTTCAATTTGAGTATCTCCTCCATGCACAACTCCTTGTCCTTGTCAAGCATCGGCGCCAGCTCCCTGGCTGCAGCCCTCTGCCTGGACAGCTGCAGCGAGCGGTCCACAGCCCTCTGCAGGTGTTTGATCTGGTCTCTGATGATGGCGTTCAGGTTGTAGATATTCATGGGCTCCTTCCGCAGGTCCCCACCTGCCTCGGAGGGCACTGGAGACGGGCAAGGAGAGATGCTGATGACTGGGGACCCTGTAGGGTTGCGGGTGGGGCTGCTATGACAGGAGTCCACCGTGTTGGCTGGCGTCTCGTTGAGGTGGCCGTCTTTGGACGGGGAGTCCACGGGAGTGCGCGGGGGCTCGGAGGAGCAGGCTGCAGACGCCGCAGCGAGGCGTCGCGCCAAGCGAGGCGAGAGCAAAGCCCGGTGGTCGTCCGAGCCCTTCAGGCTGCCGCTACGCGTGACGCGGCTCTGGCGGTAGTAGTCCAGCATGACGCGGTTGGGTGTCTCGTTGTTGCACAGGCAGACGTGGTGGTAGAGCTGTGCCAGTTCTTCGCTGAAGGTTACCAGCTCATCCTGCGCTGCGTTCAGCATGCCCTGGCTCTCCGTGGCCGTGCTCGCCGAGGCTCGGAGCTCTGCCTCCAGGCTCGCCACCCTCTCCCGACTCTCCCGATAACTACGCTCCAAATGAGTTACCTGCTTGGAGAAAATCAGGTGGACATTTGCAACATCACAGGGTGCAAAACAGCACTGAGTGCAATTATTATCGTCCAATAAAAAGAAATATATATTTGGTTGATAAAGATGCAGGAATAAAAATATAAATATTAGGGACGATATACATTTGATTCTTTCACAATACATAGGTGCCGATTTGATTTGTATTGCGATTTTCATTTATTGTAGAGGTATTGCGAAAGGACAGTATCGAGTATTGCAATTTTTAGTAGTTGAATAATACACTTCTAGAGACAATATTTCATGAGACATTTCTAAAAACAAATTGTTTTCTTAAAAGAATGCACATCACATGTCAGTCAGTCTATTTGTCTACAATAATCTACATTTATTTCATTTGTAAAGAAGTACATAACTGTTTTGCTTTAAATGGATATGATGTAGTCACTATCGGTGGTACCGTATAAACAGAAAATATTTAGGTGAATCATTGGTAATATATATATATATATATATATATATATATATATATATATATATATATATATATATATATATATATATATATATATATATATATATAATATAATATATATATATAATATATTTTTTTATAATTATATATATATATATTTTTATTTTATATATATATATATATATATATATATATATATATATATATATATAAAATAAATATATTTTTGGTTGATAAAGATGCAGGAATAAAAATATAAATATTAGGGCTGGGACGATATGCTTTTGTCCCAATTTGATTCTTTCATGATACATAGGTGCCGATATTGGGATTTTCATTTATTGTAGAGGTGCAAATGGATAGTATTGAGTATTGCATTTTTTTCCCAAAGAGTTGAATAATACACTTCTAGAGACAATATATCATGGGCCATTTCTAAAAACAAATTGTTTTCTTAAAAGAATGCACATCACATGTCAGTCAGTCAGTCTACAATTTGTCTACAATAATATATATATATATATATATATATATATATATATATATATATATATATATATATATATATATATATATATTACCAATAATACCATGTTTATATGGAAAAGAATCAATTAAAAAAATCGTCCCAAAAAAAAATTCACTACATGAATTGATTTTTTCCCAACCCCTAATAAATATATCACCGCATGTAAGTATGACAAACCTGTTCAGTCAGTGCCGGGACCCTGTCGTCGCTGTGGCTGTCCCCCTGCCCCTCCACAGCCTGGTTGTACTTCTCCTTCAGGACCTTCAGTTCTGCTTTGAGGTCGATCACCTCCGTCACCGCCACCTTGTACTTACACTCCAGGATCTCGAACCCATGGATGTCGAGGTCATGGTGACCATTGGCTGGTGGCGATGAGGAGCCCCCGTCAGGTTTCTCACCCTCCTGGGGTTCATCAAGCTCTTTGTCTCCGTTGAGACATTTCATGCCGCTGACGCGCTCCATGAGACGATGGACGCGCTCGTTCTGCTCGGTCAGGGCGCCCTGTGTGTGCTGCAGCTGGGTCTGGGACTCCTGCAGGTTCATGAGAAGAGCCGACTTCTCCCGCTCCACCTGCAGAACGGGGGAGGAGACGCTCCCACATGAGAGGCAGTCAAGAAGACAGTGAGGGCAAAACCCAATGCTGCATACATGTTTAATGATATACATATTCATAAAACCCAGGACAGGCCGAGGCCTTTCACTTTATCATTTTATATATTTACATATTCTTATATAGTACTCTGCAGTGGTGTGTTCTGCCATGTTAACAGATCAAAACGTGTGACTTCCAAGTTCTGACAACCAACTACAAGCAAACTTTAGTTACGCAAATGTATAATATATCTGACCTCCACATCTCCATCATATAAAGGTGCTAATAAAATAATAACAAAGTACCACGCAACCAGCAATTTAGCAGGACTTAGGCTCAGTTACGCAAATGTTTAATCAGTATGACCTGCACAACTCCATAAAATTAAGGGACCAATAAAGATAAAGACAATGTACCATGCAACCATCATTATTAAGCAGCAAGGTAACAAACACAGGCACATCATAGACTAACAATGTATCAGCTGACCTGTATTTCTGAACAAAGGTGTGTAATGCCATGTGGTGAAGCTTGCTTGACTTAAAAACTGCCGGTAAGGACAATGGAAACTAACATGAAGTGCTATTTAATTGCTTTTTGATCAGGGGAGTGTGCTCCCACAAATCTAAAAGCTTTATTGATCCAACTCTTCGAATGCCGAAGGAAGCTTAGCAAATAGATACGTTTAAAGCGTTTAAATGATTATTAAAGCCTAGAGTGATACCTCAAATGGAATTGTGAATGTTTTTGGTCCGTAGTGTCCATATTGAAAAAGACAAAATAGTTTTTTGTTTTAATTTGCATGGTGTTTACCAGAATAATCATCTTGAGAGGGAAAATTGATTAGCGAGTAATTGTGTTAACAGAGAAAGGCACACGGCTCATATAGCAGCTACTCATCTAATTTTCTATTTCCCAGAGGAGCTCAGCTTGGGCGAAAATAAACAGTAATGACTTAATGAAATTTTGACCAGGAATCTAATCTACCTAGAGTATGATTGTTATGTCGTTTAACACACTGTATGTATTCCTCTTGTGTGGGGTGCCTGCAGGGGCGTCGGACTGGGTGGACAAAGGGGACAGAGTACCCAGGGCCCCCATGTGAGGAGGGCCCAAAAAGATGCTAGAATGAATAGCTGTGGATGCGGGGAGGGGCCCATAGAAAATGCCTTTCTACAGCGCCCAGAATTTTGTGCTACGCCCCTGGGTGCCTGTTCATGCGTGTGTTGCACTCAGGTGACTCAGTGTATACGTGTGAGAGAATTTTTTTCCTGCACTACATTTTATAAGCCCTATATTTATACTGTCTGTTTATATGAATGTAGCTTATCACAATGCAAAGTTGGAATTAATTGTGGTATAAATGTGTAAGTGTACAGTGCCTGTGGACATTAAAAATAACTTCTATGACATTTCCCCCTACCTCTTTGGGTCTCATTTCCCAGTTAGGACTGGGAAAATAGTCTGAAATAGTCTGTTTCTGTCTCTGTCTTGCCTCTGCAGCTCTTCCCTGTCCCTACTGGATGCTAATCACCCTGACAGGGCTCCCTATGGCCCACGCAAATACACTGCCTCTGCTGCTGGACTCTTTTGCTTTGCTATGATTTTGCTTCATCACTTCCACTAAGAAATAAGCACACTAGAGCATACATTACATACAACACATTACAGTATATACAGTTCATGAGCATTGACATAGGCTTGAATGCACATGTGCAAAATGTTGCCGCTATCACTGAACATGCCTGGTCTGTCACTGTCACTTTGTGATAGTACGGTTTAAATGATGTTTCAGTGCCATTATTTGTATTCATGTTTGGAAGACTAACATTCAGTAAAAGCCTGTAGTATTAGGTGGCGTTTTTCCTGCTTTTCTTCTCGTTCCCAAACTGTCATCACCTTGTCATTTCCTCGCTGTTACCGGTGGCAAACAGTGGCCAGGGCTGCTTTCATCAGTGCAGCAATGAACAGTGAACACAGAAACAGTCATCTACCAAACAAACACACAGTCACACACAGAATGCAGCAGGACAATCGATAAGACGCCTCAGTTTTTCCACTAAAAAATGAAATGTACTGTGGGAAAGTGGATCAGCATAGCTGTCTTCTGATGTGCTTTGGGCTGCAGTAAACTGTCCTGGGGGTAACGTTGTTAGCAGCTTTAAAGCGCCTTAAATCTTCCAGACTGTAAGTCGACACACAACCAATGTGACGTTCGAGTGGCTTCAGTACTGACCTTAAAAATAACATTAATGACACAAAAGGGCTAAACAAAAACTAAGTGCTTTCTAGCAGCTGCAAGTCAACACTGGTGATTTTACTTGTATTAGTTATTGTGGGTAATTTTATTCACTGTGGTATATATTGCTATTAATTTCTCATGACCCACCTGCAGCAGCTGCTGTTTGAGCTTCTGCATCTCGGACAGGTTGAGCTCACTGAACAGGTCCGGCACCGGGTGCAGGCCTTCTCCTTTCCGGCCTGGCCGGTAGTCCCCGTTCATCTTAGCCAATCCGGTGCCTGTGTGAACGAGGCAGTTGCGGCGGTTGCTGTCTTCGTTGTTGCCGTTAGCAGCAGGGATGGAGCTGCCGTTGGTTCCGATGGTCTCCTCAGGGAACTTCAGACCCTCTACACCGGTGACGGTGAGCGCCAGATGGGCCCCTGCTCCGTACACACTGTCACTCAGGCTGATGTGGTGGGCCAGTTCCTTTCTCAGATTGTTCTTCTGCTCGCGCTCACTCTTGAGGGCGTCCAAGGCCTCCTCCAGCTGACCCTCCGAAATGTCCTTCAGACGTAATGCATCTTCCAGCTGACTGTTTAGGAGAACAGTCTCCTCCTCCAGTACTTTGATTTCATGTTTTAGTCCCTCATACTCCACCTGAGGAGCAGCGGAAAGGACAGACGGGGACAGGAAAAGAAAAAGAGTAGAACACATTTCATTTAAACTCTTAATTACATTCTTTTAAGGATTGGCTCCAATACCAGGTCAAACTAGAGGGGACATAAGGAAGGTGTGAGTACAAAAAAGTTAAAATAAAGCACACTTTAGACAAATCTTTGTTTGTCTTTTTTGGAGCCAGGTGACTAAAACCAAACACCACCATGTGTATGAGACAACATTTGCTAGTGTGTGGAGTTACTGAGAAAATGAGCTGAATGAGTTTGTACTAACCTGGCTCTGCTTGAGCGTAGACACCAGTTTCTGCAGCGTGATGTTCTCCTCCTCCAGCTCGGTGTAATCCTGAAGCAGCCTGGTCTCCCTGAACTTATACTCCTTGACCTCTTCCCTCATCCGGCTCCTCTGTAGCTCCAGCATCTCATTACTCTGGAGCGAGGGAAAAAAGTAAAGAGTCAGGAGAAAGAGATGGAAGAGGATCAGAAGTCAGTCAGCTCATAACCTAAACCCATTACTGACACAACAGACACACACACAGAGAGTAATATCTCTCATACATGCTTAAAGTCTACGCTATACACTCTAAAACTCCTGCTGTACACATACATAATACTTCTCTCTGACAGCATGTGGATAAGAACGTTTATCAAACTATTTCATTATCGAAAATGCAATGAGTCAGCACCTTTAGACTTACAAAAAGATCAGCATTTTGTCACCTGCTGCGCAGAGACAGAAACATGAGCATATGCTGGACCAGATTAAGTGTCGATGAGACGAAAATGCACCAGCCACAGAGGTCATAAATCTAAGTATAGTAGGCCGCAGCACTGGATATATGGTAATTTAATATATATGGGAATAGACCTCGGTAAAAATCAGAGACAACTAATAATGGTGAGTTTTATTTCAAGGAACAGGGAGATGGATAAATATCCTCTCTGTTAAAGAACCAACCTTGCGGGTACTTGTTGATGTGTTCTACAGTACATTTTCTCAGTTCAGCTGTTTTTATAGTATGTAGTGGACAATTGTTCCCCTGTATTTCCTAAAGATGAATTATACAGTATTCATCAGAAATGACACACAGAATAAGAATGAGGTTCTTATTTTGTAAACACAGTCGTCACCAAATGTGTACAGTACAATGCAACAACTGCTGGACATACAAAGTAAAGAACCATTTCTACTATACATGTGCATGTGTGTACTTCTCTCACTGCAGAGCTTCCTGCAGCTCCCCTGCAGCTCTCTGTGCATATGGCAGAAGTGCTGACCCAGAGACAGTGTCAGGAAGAAACTCACGAGCACATATGGCCTGTTCTGTGCTATGTGTGTGTGTGCTTGTGTATGTTTAGGGGTGGATGACAATGGTGCTTTTAGAACTGGCAACTGGACTGAAAGCAAAGACCACTATGACACAATGAATATTTGATTTGTACAGTAGCCGACAGCAGCTCCTATACTCTTAAAGCAAATGGAGCCTCAACTGCAAAGTACACAGAAATACAGCAGGACTGTACTGAAAATACTATCATACTAATCCAGGGAAATATAGCAGAAACCAAATCACATTTGAAGAATAAACCTTATTACCATAAATGACAAATCATAAAATAACACATTTTGGGGTGCCATATTATTATTGATTATAATGACCTTCCCTTGCACAGTGCCGAGCCCCCATCTAGAGTTCACAGCTCAGACTCTGATTCATGATGACACAATGGCAAATATGGCAGAAGTCCAGCCATGTTGTTCTCATTCACCATTACCACCACTGCTGCTGCGCTAATGGGGAACCTTTTAATTAAAGGTTTAAAGATTTCGTTAAGCTTCGGGAGATGTCAAGATCCACTGTGAGCGACCGTCTTCTACATGGGAGGAATTGGGGTGCTGTGTATTCATTTAAACATACGATTGTGAAATACCCTAGGTTTGTGTTTGCCCTGTGATTTTAAGCTATTCTTACTCTTTTCATGTTCTGACACATACGGACTAAAAACAGGCTGAAGTAAACTTTGTACTTCAAAGTTCTTTGATGTGAATCTGTATATGGTAATGGTGTTTGTGAAAGATGGCACAAATAAAGTCCCTGGTGCGGCTGCAACACCTGCTTCTCACGCTGAAAAGGCGACTCCTCCTCATTAATGGCCTCACGCATGCAAATAAGGATTTTCAAAGAGAACCAAAAAGCCATTTGATGAATCTTCAAAGAGACACAATGGTGATGCAAACAGGTGACAGGTGTGTGTATGTGTGTGTGACAACTCATCACGAATATGTCGACTACACTCATCTTCCCAATTGAAAATATTATGCTCCCTGATGTGGAATATCTCATAGATCTACCTGTTGTGTGTGATATTACTCTGCTTACGTTCACACGGACATATGACACGTGTGTCATGTTCAGAAAAATGAGATATCCAGAGAGTAACAACACTCCCTGATGAATATAGTGAATGAGAGTGTGCGTGCTGTGGCTGTAGTGCTGGTTGTGTGATGAGCGCAGCCTGGCTCACTCTGTCCCTACACATGTGCCGAGCTCAGGGCATTTCCCTTATTCCACAGCTTAGCACCGGATTTGCCCCCCACAATGGGGTCGTGGCCGCGGCGTCTGACCCCAGCTTGAACTCCTGCGCTGCACAGTGGCTGCAGACATGTATGAATGCATAAGCGCATGCTCCGCACGTATACACATGCATTATGTGATCTCTGTGTCAGGTTTGACCCCCTTTGTGCCACTGTGACCCTTTATCAAACACACTGATCTCATGTAAGTTAATGTACAGTGCATCACAAGAATGTGGACAATAGTCTGCTTAGAATTCAACAAATTACGATAATAAATGACTATGCAAAAAAAACAACAGGTTTAACAGGTTGTTGTACTTTTCTCACAATCCCGAGTTACCTTTTTCCGAACTCTTCACAAAGTTAGCACAAACACTGACTAAGCTGCAGATTATTATTTTTGTTTCTGGGACTCAAAATGCATTCAGTGACCAAGCCTTTCAAAATAAAGGAGATCTTTTATCAAAACTCAACAACCACCAAACCTCTAAGCAACTACAGCTCATTTTGCACATCGTAAATGTACAGCTTTTTCCCATTATAGTTGAACGTTTCCCCAAGGATTTTACACATTTCTTGTAAATGGACTGTATTTATACAGTGCTTTACTACTCTTAACGACTGCTCAAAGCACTTTTACACAGAACAGGAACCATTCACACACCTCCATAGACTGTGTCTGAGGCTGCCGTACAAGGTGCCACCTGCTCATCAGATAAACATTCAGCAATTCGGGGTTCAGTGTCTTGCCCAAGGACACTTCGACATGGGACTGCAAGGCCAAGGATCAAACCACCAACTCTGCGATTGGTAGGCGACCGCTGCACCACCTGAGCCCTCCCTACATCACTGTCTATACACACATACATACTGATGCGATGAAAAAACACGAATATATGAGAGAATTGAATCTACTAAAATGAGGATATATTCCAATGCATGAGTTCTACTGTCAGCTAATGAAATGCTGTTTTTTTCCCACGTATATCATATTCCTGATTTCCTGTGTTTTCCTCATCTGGCATGAACTATTAAATCATCTGCTTGAAGGTGCACTCTGTAACTGTTGACAAGCTCACCTCCCGTAGCTCCTGCACAAGTGCGTTGAGCCTCTCGTTCTCGGCCTGGGCGTTGGACGCCACAGAACGGCTCAGCGTCACCTCCGTCTGCAGCACCAACAGACGGCCCATGTAGTAGGCCTCCTTAGAGGCTGACTCCTGCAGCAGCGTCTCCTCGTTAGTCTCCCCATCCTCTGCCACCTTACGCTGGTTGGTGTAAGCCTGGCCGAACGCCTGGGGAGGAAGAACAGAAGGGATGGTCAGAGGAAGGGGGCAGAGAAAAAAGCAATGAATAATAATAATAATAATAATAATAATAATAATGGTAATAATACAACAACCAACAACCATCTTTTGCAAAGTAAAAAATGAAGACACATGTAACATATAACAACATCCTAATCCATGTGAGGGATTTGCACAGTGGTGTAGTCTAATGTACTGTAGTGGGTATTCTGTACTGTATATGTATGGGCCTATATATATGGGCCAGAACGGGCCTTTTTGGAGGGGTGGGGGGTGGCATATCATAGTGGGGGGTCTGGGTGTCCTCCCCCAGGGAAATTTTGAGTGTCAAAGACTTCACATCCTGCATTCTGACACACTTTTATGCACCAATTTATGGTTAAAATACCTTTATTTAGCCTATGTGAAGAAAAAAAACCCGCAGATGACAATTCAGAATATTCAAAATTATAATGGAAAGTACGTTGTTACGTACCATTGTGCATTTTTAAGTGGGTATATGGAAATGCTGGAGCTTTCTTAGTGGGTATACTGCGTATACCTGTGTATCACGTAGACTACACCACTGGATTTGCACCCACTGGCATGTAGGGTAGAGCCAGCACATTTTTTACAGTAATGGCCACTAGGTGTACTCCTGCTGTTCTTTTGACCAGTGATAGCATACTCGCAGGGGCTGTCCCTTAAGGTAGCTGTACCTGCTTTCTGACTATGTAGGATGATGTTTCACTGTGATCAATAGACACACTGTTCCCATTTTCCTGACACAGGTTTTCACGGCACTGAGAGCTGACTTGTCATGATAAAGAAGCCAAGGCTTGATTGAGAAAATCAAAGCATGCATCAACAGCAAAACAGCATAACACCATACCACAGGCCTACTGTACCAAACTAGTGCTGTAAGAAATGCGCCAAAGCTTGGTAGACTGCATGGACCAACAACAAGTGAAATGTATACAGTTATACAGAGATATACAGCTGCTTTGTGCAAGGTTTAAGGAATAGCATGTCATTTTATTTTGTATAAATGTGCAGGGCTGGGCGATATGGAGAAAATCCAATACCTTGATATCGATACCGCAACGATATTGTAATGTTGACTATTGGTGCTTTCACAAAATATTTACACAATGAGATTTTTGATAGTCATCAGCAATGTAGATACAATGACTAAGCGGGTAAAGGCAAATAATAGAACAGTTACAACAGTCTGGTAAGAAAATGACATCACTTTACTGTAATGCAGCCTTTAAAACCAGGAAAAGACTACACTTATGCCATATTACGATATCCCTCCACCTTGCCCCCCCTCTCTCCTCCTCAATAGCTACAGACACAGAAATGGCACATACTAAGGAAAGCTCATTGTGGGACTGGCTCTAGTGGCTGTAATTCTGCACCAAGGCTGAATTTCAGGAAGGAGACTTCAGATACAGTATTAGGGGACCACTGAGGTCTATATAAAAGAGACTTCAGATACAGTATTAGGGGACCACTAAGGTCTATATAAAAGAGACTTCAGATACAGTTTAGGGGACCACTAAGATATAAAAGAGACTTCAGATACAGTATTAGGGGACCACTAAGGTCTATATAAAAGAGACTTCAGATACAGTATTAGGGGACCACTAAGGTCTATATAAAAGAGACTTCAGATACAGTATTAGGGGACCACTAAGGTCTATATAAAGCATCCAAAGAGCACCATGTCATGGGACCTTTAATAATTCACAGTCTTCCCAATCCCACCTCAACATAATAACATAATTTCATTGTTGCTTCTCTTCGAGATGAGTCATTTATAAAGTACAAGCATCCATTATTCGGAGAAGACATGAGCTCCAGTGTGCAGCTGTCTTTTCTGTCCACCGCGCTAGTCATTTTTCATTGTTCTATTTCCTTCTGATTCATGAGCTAACAGGTTAAGTAAGCTGCAGGCAGAAGGCTGAGGTCCTATTGTTAGACAGGGGCACTTTATTACAGCCAGAAATCTACTTTATTGCAGATGTTGGAGTATATAGAGCACTGGCAAGGAGAGGGTTTGTCTTGTGGATGTTTAGCTCCTTTGATGATAATATATGAGTCCACACCTCCGTGTTGCTGCTAAATAAATTGACATGTAGTTTTGTGTGAATGAATGAGATGAGCCGATTTGCCAGCAGAGAGATTTGAACGGCGCCTAATTAGCTTTATTGACCACCTGCCTCTGTCACATCTGACGTGCTGTCTGAATACTCATCACCAGCCAGCAGAGCAACAAATGAAGTGAATCACCAACCACCACCAATCATCAACGCTCAACACAGGCAAACAGCTCAAAGAACTGAAAATGATACGCACACATTTTTCCATTCCGTCACTATGAACTCACAATTCAATAACATGATATAAAGCAGGTAAATAAAGCTCTATTCATTCAGAACGCCACTGATTCCCTCTGTAGACATATTCATTCTAATTTAATAGGCCCTTTTGTTTAGCATACTAGTAAAAGCCAGTAATAATCAGTCCAGTATAATGTAAATACACAGAATATTTAGCCATTCAACCATTCAACTGTCCTCAGGGACTTGCTTTATAATGACTAGAAAACACTCATGTAGAAATACTGTATTATAATGAACTCTCTTTTTCCCTCTCAGTCTCTCACTGCATCTCTTTTATTTCTCGCTCTCTTTCACACTCTCTAGTTCACTCGCCCTTGTGCCCTCTCTCTCACTCTCTGGGGAGGCACAGTGTGATTGTAGTGAACGATTAAGAGGGAGGGCCTCATGAACAAAAAAGCTGATTAATTCCAAGCACAGGGCGACTGAATGAGCTCGCATTCTCCCGTCGGATGGGAGGCTGTCAATGTCCGAGCAGGCCTCACAGCAACAGCTGAGCCCTATACAGGGGGACAAACAAACAATCTAGACCCACAGGGTCCCGTTGTTAGACCGTTAATATCATGAAGTCAAAGGAGAGAGCAAGATTTACACTCACTGTACTGTGACTGGGGGCCAATTGGAAACAGAAAGGGCCAGGAAACGTTTGAAATGTTTTGGTACAGATGCTAAAATGATACCTGAGTTTTTTCAGTAACATCGTTTGAGGAATATAAACATGTCTTCAGCAAAATCTGAAAAAAATCTGAATGCATAATTGTTATATGTTCTAAAGCAATAGTACAACATGTTTGGAAATATTCCTCAGTTGCTTTGTTATCGATAGTTACGGGCATTTTTCCACTAGGCGCGTCTCGGCTGCGTTTCAGAGGCGTTCCAGATACGCAGAAGCTCTATTTTCACGTGAGCTGCGGTCCGGACAGCCAGGCAGGTAGTGAAACAGCGAGAGATCCAGTCAGTTTACCAACTCAATCAATCAAAATTAGGCCCTATGTTCGCCTAACCCCTAACCCACCCTAACCCTAACCCTTGAAGGGAAATGTAGGAAAACAAGACCTAATTTTGAAACTAGAAAGTGGGAACATTGGGCTGTGGGAACATAGGGCTGACCCCCTGTTTATGCTTAGCTTAGCTAACTGGCTGATGGCTATAGCCTTACATTTAACAGACAGATATAAATGTATTTATTTCCTAAAATAGGATACTATAACAGGATCAGCTGTGCAACAACTTTGCATAAATACAAAAAAATAACCTTAATGTATGATTTAGTTAAGGAAATGTTTGACCAAAGAATAAGCACTCTATTCCAACTTTCGAAACTCTACTCACACATTTCATTTAGTATTTAAGAATGATAAACATGGCAGCTGATGAAAAGGCAGAACCCCACAGTGACAGACACATTATTACACAGAGAGGACTGTCCCAGTTGCAGGCAGTGATTCAGCAGCAACTCATACACGGAGAATCGGTGGGTCTTGGATGCGTAACGAGAAGCAGATGGTTTTATAACAACCCTCTTCATGGGCTGAGCCCTCAAAAGTCCACTCGCTCCATCTGCCAATGCTCCTCCTGAACGAAGTCACAGAGAGTGAACACTGATGGCTGAGGCTCAATATTTCCACACAGGCCTAAAGGAGCACAGTGTGCTCTGGCCCTCCTGACGCTGTTGCACCATAGTTTCTGGTTGGCTAAAAATAACACTGACAGCGCCGTATTTTTCAGGCTAATCACATGAACGTCACTAACAATAGTGCGTGCTGTATCATTATAATGATGGATTTGCACTGGCCCTGTATCTGTGTCCTAATTAGACAACATAACACAGTTATTCAAGCCAGATAACATGTGAAGAACAGTGCCGAACATTAAAGTTTAATACTATTCCTCGGGATGATTTTAACATGGAGTCTTAGATTGGCAGCCATAATGCATTCAACCTTGAGGCTCCTCGGCCTTCTGTGCCTCAGTGGATAAAGTCTAAACAATAGAGTCCCCCTCTATAGATATTCATCCCTCGGGCCATGGAAAGAGGAGCAGAAAAAAACCAACCGCTGCACCAGTGTGAGAGGAGGAGCGTGTGCAACCTTGAAATCCTTCCCTGTCTGTTGCAACTCCTAATTAGGAGTCAGGGGAGGACCTGTGGGTGTGCTTATATACCAGGAGTCTATTTCTTTTCACCCAGGATGGAGAAGAAGAGTGAATTATTTTTACATCAGCAATTAATCTCCACCAAACGTCCATAATTAAGTGGACGTATCAGGTCTACCCAGCAGCATACACTGTAAAAACAAGTTTATTTATAATTTATCGATAGCAAGGTGTCTAGACTTTATTAAATTAAAAAGGTCAGAGAGCAAAAAAAGAGCAAGAAAAAAACATTATAATATTATTATATTATATATATATATAAACCATTTATAATCTATGAATGTGCCCTTGTGTATTTAGGTTCTAATTGATGTGGACTAAAGTATTATTTAATGACTTTGACAGAATATCCTTAATCAATTGTTAATCACTGTACAGTCGAAAAGTAATTCATGGATAATGAGACAGAGAGAAAATAAAATAGAGGATTTAAATTGTACCATGATAGATGTGGATTAAAGACCAATTAAAATCATGTAGTTGTACTAACCCATTGGTATTTTTATGAAAATACAAGATGTAAAATGTGCCACCTGTACTGGTCAATTCGAGACAGCACAACCTTAAATCTGGATTACCCAAAATTCTTCTTGCAGAGCTCTAATCAGGGTACACACACACACACACACACACACACACACACACACACACACACACACACACACACACACACACACACACTCCTGTGTCCTGTCCAGATGGACGGCCCAGCCAACCACATCTGGGATTTCAGTACCATGGAGAGAGACATGCAGGACTGCTGCTGAGAAGCCACGTAGCTGTCAGCGCCATGAGGAGAACTCTGTGTGTGTGGAAATGAATGTCTGAGAGCAGACAGACTGGTTCTTGCTGCAGCATGGCATACACTTTGTCATCCACTTGTTTGATGATCAGCTGTAAAGCATGCCATGCCAATGTCACAAGTGTTGAAGATCAAGCCAAATAATCCATAAAAAAGACCAACAGGAAAAACGACGACAGCTCAGAATGAATCTCCTAAAAAAAATCTCAGAAGAACAGCATCAAGAGTGCAATAAATAGAAGAGACTTAAGTCTGAAGCGGCATGCGCTGTGTCAACATCCAGTCACAACAAGACAAGACATCAGCCTGAGCTGAGTGGACAACACACAAACACACAAGATTTAATCCTGACTCACTCGCTTCTTTTTGACGAATACGTGTTGGGCTGCAGTACACAAGTCTGGCGAGGTAAACGGAGCAGCAGAACGGTCAGAAACAGTTTCCACTTCACAAATTGCTGCCTGTCTATG
This sequence comes from Perca flavescens, assembly GCF_004354835.1. Taxonomy (NCBI): domain Eukaryota; kingdom Metazoa; phylum Chordata; class Actinopteri; order Perciformes; family Percidae; genus Perca; species Perca flavescens. The sequence continues at coordinate 3,192,931 of NC_041338.1, read as the reverse complement.
GTCTGTCAGTATTGTCAATTACAAATGAAATTGATGATGTTTCTTTAGTTTGGTTATTGGATAAGCTTTACATCCTTTTGCAACCCTAGTTATATCCATGTATCTAAACAGTAATTAACTTGCATGATTACTCTGTAATAGAAATATGCACACTCACTGTAATATTCACTAACTCACTTGTAATGTTGGTAATCCAGAAATCCAAGTTTACTGCTGCAGTTGCTCGGAATAAGAACAGCTACAGTATGTGTCTTAAAAGGGATAGTCCAGTCATTTAGTATCACAAAGTTAGGGCAATCACAAGAGACAGATTTAAAAGAAAGGTCAAAATCAAAGTGGCAGAGGCTGAATTACATTTTCTAGTAGGGATCAAAACAATGGATCCTACTTTTCCTATAATGCAACCCAATAGCGTCTTTCATTAGACCCTCACTCCCTCTTTAAACCCCACTTCTTTGAAACTCCACACATCTCCTGTTGGGAATGCAGGCTTTCTGTTAAAATTCTTAAATATCAAGCCCAAGCTGAGGTAACCCTGATGACATCACAACAACATCACCAGGGTAATTTTTCAAATGTTAGAAAGCTCCTTCCAGGGCAAAAGAAAATATAATGTGCCTGTTTTTGCAGGCTGATTACTTTTTTTGACACGTGATTTGAACTTCATGTGAGTAAGAGTAATCAGAGTAAGGCTAAGGGAAGTTTAATACATACAACTGCTTTTCAGTTTAGTATATTTACTATCCTATAACTCCGATGTACTTAAAACCCATGAGCATATTTTTCCCCTTTCACAAGGACACAGAAACGTCCCCATGTGCTTCTCAGCCACAGGGAAAAGTGCCAAGTCAAGAGATCTGTCATCTATAAAAACACACAAGCACATTTTCACAAGCGAGGGGAAGCTGGGTAATCACAGCCCAGCAAGAATGGAGGTCAGTCACCCTAACAAAATTAACAAATAAAACACATGATTAGAAGTAATTGCATTATTTAAAAAAATTCAGCAACATATGTTTAAAATCGGAACTGTGTATGCATACAAAATGTATATTCCTTTGTGAAGAAGAAATTACATAATGATCACAAGATAATGCATACGATCCCTAAAAATAAAGTTCAAATAAGGAAGCTGCAGTGCCGGCATTGCTTTGTGTGTGTGTGTGTGTGTGTGTGTGTGTGTGTGTTTGTGCTTTAAGCAACCAGGAGCCCTGGATGTTTATAGTTTTTATTATAAGTGCCCAGGCTATTCAATCCTTTAATTTCCCCAGTTGGTAGGAAGCTCTTCTCTTAAAGAATTACTGTAACATAAAGATTTAGCTGGAGCTGACGTGATATGAATGTTTTATAGATGGTAAAGAGGGTACATGTGAATTGCCTTGCTTTCTGTTTGTGCTGTTTATTTAGAGCAGTGGAGCCTATTATTCCTTTGATAACAATATGCTATTATGCTGACACTCGAGGAAAAAAAAAAATCTATAATGCAGGATAATAGCAGAAAAAACGCCTTAATGTGATTTATAGAGGAAAATCCCCACCAGTTACAAGAAATCCACAATAGCATCACATCTGGCGCATTCTCACCAACACAATGTGTACAGTACATGCTGTGTGAAGCTGGAAGGTCTGCCAGGGGACAGGCTGTGTTTCTAGATAAAAAGACGTGGCTTGTTAAAAGTGATTCAATTTGGCTCAAGTCTGCTCCTTAAAAGAAAGATGCCTGGATTATTTCCCGGAATGCCTATCACTTATGTGTGCTCAGTCTGTGTCTGGCTGAATGGACGTTGAATCGGTAGACGGAGAGGCAGCTGGGGCGGAAGATTTGTTGGATCCCAACTGAATCTCTATTTCCTATCCTTTCTCCTCAAATCCGTCCTTACATTCTCCTCTCCTCCTACACACGATATAAAGAGGCGTACAGGATGTTATTATCCTGTTACTAACACACAACACATATTAAAAAATACACATGGCTCCAGGCACACTCGTCCATGCACTTCACTGGTATTCATCCCTGACTCCTGCCATTCGTCTGGAGAGAGAACAAGAGCCATCGGCGGGTTGGAATGGAAAATAAAAAAAGGCACTGAGTGAGAAGGAGGAGATGATTTAATGCTGAGTGCCCTGTCTGAGTGTCCCGACACAGACAGATAGACAGACAGACAGACAGACAGACGGAAGGAAGGAAGGAAGGAAGGAAGGAAGGAAGGAAGAGGAAAACACCCAAAGGTGTTCAATTTAAAATGAAACTAGTGCATTGCCCATTCAAAACATGGCTGTTGCTTGGCCTGTGGTATTATATATACCCAAACAACTTCACACTTAACACTGCGCTTCCTTAGCTCCTAAACAATACACCTGCCATTACATAGTTGCGTCAAACACTTAATTTGCAGCTACTCACGGTCAGAAACACCGGTAAAGCACACTTAGCAGAGGTAGTTATTGCTAAAGAGGCATGTTAGTCGATTGCTTTGACAAACCACCGAGGTTATGAAGGTATTTAAAGATTATAAAGGTATTTTGGCGGCGATAACGTTATTTGACTGAAAACATTTGTCTTTTGACAAATTAGGAGCAGAACGAAAGAAATAAGAAAGCATTCGAGAATAAAGGAAGTTAGTTAAATAAGCTGTTTGTACTGTTATGTTAAATCTATCTAAGAGATCCTGATTACTGAATTATTCTAGTTAGCCTTGTTTTCGTTCTGTTCATATAGTGTCCATGAGTGTTTATCACTGTTTATCAGGTTGTACCCTGAGGGAGAGGATATGTCTGGGACACAGCTTAAACATATTGCAGCGGCACATTTATTCACTCACATAGTTGCACACAAACCATATGCAACTTTATCTTTGTTATTTGGCTGCAGCATACCTGCCGTGAGTTAGCGTGTAAGGCCGTAACAGTGAGGACACACTCATGTTCAATGAGAATAGAATAGATAAACATGAGGCTGAGAGTGTAAAGTACACTGTCATACGGAAGTAAGTATCATTCAACATACTTTTGTGTGAATAAACAGCAGTTCACTTTTTCTGGTGGATACTGAATATATCAACGTTACAGCTGAACTCTTCTTTGCCAAGTTTGCCATACTAACTTATAACATATTTTTATTTATCCAGAATTCTTTAAGTGGATTCTCCCTCCATCATAATCCTCCTACAATAAAAGACAAAAGACCATTTCCATTATGAGCCTCAACTAAGTACTGGGCCTCCTCAGTGAGTCAACTGTTCAGGGACTTGCCGGGGGTGAAGACGAATTAGAGCGCTAATGTGGGGAGTGCGGAGATCGACCTATTCTCCTAGTCTCCTTTTACACAGCTCCCTCCCTACAGTCCTTTATCCCTTTACCATCTCTTTGCTTGACTAAGTGGGAGAAGTATTTCATGGGACAAGTAATCTCAGGTTCGATAAAAAAATCCTGACGAGGGAAAGTGAGCTTGGACGGGTGTGCTTAGAGTAACGATGATGGCATTGAGAAATAAAAAAGATGGAGGTGTTTGAAAGCTCACAGGCGGATTGGTATTCGGGGTTAGTGCCAGCAGACACACCCAGAGAGGCAGCCAGAGGCACACAAGGGAGGGAGACACAATGGCAGGAGACAGATTCAACTGATAACATTGTCTCCTATCTCTGTAGAGGGTCTCTGCTGATAGAGAGGGCTCAGCCAAGCCAGACAAACACTGACTACAATGGAAAGGCTGGTCTGCACACAGTGACCCTCTTGGTATTGACACATGGGGCCTCTGGGTGACTCAGTGCTTTTGTGCAGCCACAGGAGAGCCTCCATGCCAAGCCCGCAGACCTGTGGGAATCCTTGTACAGGCTACTAATAAGGTGATGCTGGCTGTAGCATTTCATCAGACACATGGAAGTATTTACTAGGTTCTCTGCTCTCTGTTTAAGTCTCTTGTCTACATTCAAGCGTTTCTGTTCCTTCTCATTCTCATTTTTTTTTAGCTAGAATTCAACCTCTGGATTCAAAGTAAGTACTTAAGGTTTTGAAAAAGGTCTAATTTTACATCTTCTGCTTGATAACTGATTGATTGTTTAAGTCATTTATCAAGCAAAGAGACTACAGTATAGCCATGCTTATGCAACGAAAATGGAGGCAGGCATCCTCAGGCCTATTATATTTTTTTAAGCATTTTCCAAACCTTCCAAAAGCAGGCCCACAACAACTACACACATACATACATATATAATATGGTGTGCTATTTCAAATATATATATATATATATATATATATATATATATATATATATATATACCCTTTCAGTTTTAATGACCTCACTTGACATCATCAGCTCTCTTGTGATGGAGGCTAGGGTTAATTAAATGGGTTAACTAGGGGATGATTTAATACCTGCCTGATCCTTTACAGCCCCTAACAGCATAGAAGTGACAAAGACAAATCCACTGACCCTGATTCTGTCAAACACCCATAACAGTATAAGTGCATGTCTGGGTGTGCACGTGCTCACGCATGCCAGTGAGGATCATGCACGTCCTTGCTCTACATTGTTGCTGGACATAATGGCCTCTGGTCATCTAGATGGGAGGCTTCTCTTTCCCCGGCATGCAGAGATGGTATGCATGAAAGAAGACAGGAGCTGAAACTAAATTGCTCTAGACACAAAAAAGGCAGAATAACTGAAATCAGTGATGCTTTAAATTACTGATTAGTAAAATCAAGAAACCATGTGGACAATAGCTTTAAATATAAGCAGCGGATGTCACAGCCATAGTTCTTAAATTCACACATGGAAGATCTTTGTGTTGCAAAAACAAAAGTTTTCTTTGTGAGAGAACAGGCTGCTTTTTTTGCTACGCTTTCAGAGTTTGCAGCACACACAGCTAAAGTAGATGACTAATCAATACAGCAGCCTGCAGGCATGGGAGTCCTGTTCCCTCTTACCAACTACTGTATTTCACTGCAGTAAAAAGGAGCTTTCCTAAAAACATAATCTATGCAGGGCTGGGCGAGGCCTGAAGTGTCTCTGCAGAGAGAACAGCTTCTTTAAGTCCTGTTCTGTCTTCATGTGAGAATCATGAGATTTTTGAAATAAGGAACAAAAGAAAAATAAGAGTCTAAAAGAAAGAAATAACTGAGCGAAATCATGTGGTTCCTTTTGAGTTCCGTTGACTAAATCATTCTCTATGCAGCAACCAGCCCCCACTTTCTCTCTTCCTCCCCTCTCCTCCATCAAGTCAGTGCAACCATAAAAACCTGAAACAACAGAGACCCGACTGATGGGCCGGAGTCACTCACCACCGCCCCTCCCTCTCTGGTCTCAATCACAACATCCGCAGCCAAACCCCCCACCTCTCCTGCTACGCATACAGACACAGGAGAGAGAAAAACAAAGGGAAGAGCCATACACACATGCAGGAAAAGTGTTCCTGATGTGTGACTCAACTACAAAGACAAATGACCTTCCCTTTAGGTCCTGACAAAACACACCCCCACCTATATAAAACACAGCCAAACACAAGGGCAGACAGGTCCGTATCTATATGCTCAACAGCATCCCTGAGCCTGTTGCTAAAGGTCACAGGTCAACACCACCTAGCATACACAAAGAGCATAGTTTCTTTTCTCCAAACAACAATATCATTTAAACTGAAGGAACAATGTAGTAACTGTTTAATGACTACACTTCAGATAACCACCATGACTTTAAAAGACATTGTTGAGTGGGCTATACATTTCTTAAATTACTTAAAGAGATTTTTCCTGTTTAAAACCCAGCTCTGTGTCATGGCAGGGTGGGCAGTGTGTGCAGATGAATGGTTTTTGGATTCCCTCCATGGCCACAGCACAGGGAGCTCCTAGCTGAGCAGAGCAGCAGAGGTCTGCCATGATCCGCCCGATGACACTAAACGCGTCACGACAGATATCTGCGAGCATTGTGAACTGGCGCCACGGAGAGAAGCCAAACTCTGTTCATCTAAACACACTGCCCACACAAAGATGACACAGAGCTGGATTAAAAGTACCCCTTTAAGTGTTGTTAAATCAAATTTGGCTTTATTTCCATGGCTGACTGCCAACCAGCAGACCCTGGTGCCAGTCACAGTTTCATCTCTAAAAAAAAAACTGATTGATTCAACAGCTGTTCCGTATGATCCACTTTGAGGCCATCACACGAAATCTGTCAGATGAGTTTTATCAACATGCACCGATTTCCACAATGCATGCTACAGTGTACCCAATAGTGCGCAGCTTACCTCAGACATGATACACTCTCACCACAGGGAGCAGAAATTGATGCATAATTCCCACTTCACTCCAGGGAGGGACCATTGGGGAGGATGGGGATGGGGGGACCGCCACAGGAGACGAGGAGGGGGATGGTGGGCTCATGGCGAAGAGCACAAAACCCAAAGAAGGGAGCAACACCATCTCATGAGATATTGATTCAGCCCCCATGTTTACTGCCCTTTCTCGAGACCAAGCTAATGTAAAAGAGGAGCAAGAGCAGAGGGGAGGGGAGAGAAACCTGTAATGTATCCTTTCTCCTCATGCAGGAAAGCTTGATCTACAACCACAGCTGCTCTCTTTCCCAATTGTTGTCCTTTAATGGAGGCCCCATCAAACTCGCCAGGGTGTACTGAGCTTCTGTTTTTTAAAGTTCATAAATGTTAAGAAGTATTTAAGTTTTGCTAAACCTTTTCTTCAATGTCGATTCCCTACTTCAAAGAAAAAAAATGCCAGATGTGTCCTCCCTGCATAAAATTGCATAAATATCCCATCGCACCAAACAGTAACTCTGCTGCTCCAGAGTCTTGTAACTGCAGTTGTTAACAGTTGGTGGGGGAAATATGTAACTCCTCATTTCTTTAAGATTATTTTTTGGGCATTTTAGGCCTTTATTTTGACAGTACAGCTGAAGACATGAAAGGGGAGAGAGAGAGAGAGAGGGGGGGGACAACATGCAGCAAAGGGACACAGGTCGGAGTCGAACCCGCGGCTGCTGTGTCGAGGAGTAAACCTCTAAATATGGGTGCACGCTCTACCAACTGAGCTAACCAGGTGCCCATAACTCCTCATTTCTAATATATTTTGGATGCGTGTTGTTCTTTGCTGTATGAGACACAGAAGGTTTGAAAACCAGTGTGACTTTGCCAGGTCCTTCACTGGGCTTCATCATCAAGTCAAGCAACAGCTTCACACCCTCATCACTGGTGTCTGATGACCGAGCCAGTCGCATGATATTAACTTGATTTATGCAGATAATGTGGAGAAAATCCCAGCGGGAATGGGCTGACAGCAAATCAATCATCTACAGAACAGTCAACGTGTGTTGTTGCGATTTGTGAATTTGACAGCTGACCCTTGAGAATAATGCACGTTAATAACATACTTTGCAACATGATAACTTCCCTGCGCACCAGGACCAGACAGGGCTTTCCAAAAGCAAAGAACAATTGTATCTGGTTCAATCTGGAGATGAGCCCTGACAAGATGGAATTTCGTGTGATCGCGAGAATCCAGCTGCCGTGCAAGGTAAGATGCTTGGTGCGTATCCCAGTAATCAGTTTTCAGATTCTGGATGTTTGCCAAGTAAATGTCAGGGAGCAATGCATAGTTGTAAGACGCTGGATGTGATAGCATTCAACCAGGAGAACCTGAAGCACTATGGGTGATAGTGTTTTTCAGTCCCTCCAGAAAAACGTGATTATGCGATCGCATAATTCAATGCATAACCAGCCAAAGTCCGCATATTTATGTGGGGGCCGCATTATTTCAAATACGCCGCACTTTTGCCGCATAAATTGCTGATTTCTGCGAAAAATATGCGGGGCTTGCATGATTTCATAATCCCCGCATTTTTGTTGCAAAAAAGTCACATTATACTGTAGTTTAACAGAAAGTTGAAAAAGTTTGCGTTTACTTCACACAAGAGCAGCCATTTTCCCCTGTTGCCATGGGAACGTTATGAAGTAACGTAATTACGTGACGTGAACATCATCGAAAAGCTGGGTGTTGGGGGGAATCACGTTTTTTTCTCTTTTTCATCAAACCGCAATTTTTGCAAGTTCCCGCAATTTCATTGCATGAAATTGCATAAATATCCCACATATTCCATCGCATTTTTTAAGAAAACATGCCGCATAATCAAGGATTTTTGCCCGCAACAATCACAAAAAAGATTTTCTGAAAGGACTGGTTTTTGTGGCAGTGATAGTACTACTACTATACTTCAAGCATTGGTATGAGTGCTAATATCACCAGTGAGTATTAATAGCATTGGTTGTATCTTAGAGTTTTATAGGCAACATACTTCTTAAAAAATCCTAAAATGTAAACCGGACCAGTATGATTTGAATAATTTTCCCACGTGAAAGTATGATGAAGCAAAATGGGTCCAAAGAGGGGTGGGTTTCAGCACTGTTTGCAGCATTTTCCCCATTGTTGTGTATGTGGAAATCAATCACAGTGTTTTGCGATTTTTTGTGACAACCATTAGTCAAATCGCTAAGAAAAGTCACAGCACACCATGTTTACTGCAACGGCTATCTACGTCAATTTTCAAGTTCAATGTCAGCAAATACTGTGAGTCATGAATGTTGAGTGTGTGCAGACTCTACCCAGAATAGCGTCGAGGAGACAGATGACTACACAGCTGCAAGAAACATAAAAAACACAGTCTTGGAGCTGAAGATTTTATGCTGACCTTATGAATCATGACTGAAGTTGCCATGTGAAGACTTATTTTGACATCTTTCTTGGCCTAAAGACTTGAGAACATAACTGACCTGCGAACTGCCTGCCTCTTCTCAACTCATCACAAATGCCAATTCTTCTGCAGACTCAATTTATAAGAGCTTAAAAGATGAGTTAGCTGAAATGACTTAACCCCTAACCCTAACCCTGATCCAGACCTATGAGTTAAAATGTTTAAAAGGAAAAGATTATTTTCTACTAATTAGAGAGACTAAAAGAGATTGGAGACTAAGACTAACTGACAACCCGTACTCACTCTAAAACACTAAAATACGGACGTTTGGACAGTGGCTGTCAGCGTCTGAAGAGACGAAAAAAAGCGCCCTTCAGCGTGTTTGTAGAACGTACCGGGGAGAGCAGCAGCTACATGGAAGCTGAAGACGACGTAACACTAAGAGCGACTACGGTAGCGAGCAGTACATAAGGCCAAAATTCCACGTAGGGACGTTGGTTGGGGGGGTGGATGGGTCAAACAACCCAGGACTTTCACCCCTGGAGACCGGGTATCGTGTCCTGCGTGTAACGTTTCCTAAAGTCACTTTCTTCTTTACCTAAACCCAACCGTCCCGTTCTTCCCGCGTGTCACGGGGAAACGTAAGCCCACCCACGACCTTTACCTTAAAATAACTGCATCAAAAGGTATGCCAATAGTCCCGACCAAGCGCGTTTAGATAAAGCGCGTTAAATGAGGCTAAAGGAGACTTTTAGCGTCAATAACAACGCCAACGGCACCTGACCAAGCGTGCATTTTTTACGAGATGGGAATGAGAATGTGTTGTAACTAATAAGTGAGTAAAGGGCATACAATTACTTTATGACTACAAGACTGCTCTTCGAGTGCTCTCTATCTACCTCGTTTACAGTGGGATTAAAACATCACTGTACGACGCCATATGAACACACTGCTCTGCCCACTCTGCAGTGGCGGCATCCTCCTCCTTCCGCCTCTTCCTGTGTCCTATCGGAGGTTGATCTGCCCAGAGACAGCTCTAACAAGCCGGAACCACGGGGTAATGGTTTCTCCGTCACTGCTTAGGCAGCAATCCAGAGACATACAGGGCATACACTCACACACACACACACACACACACACACACACACACACACACACACACAGATACAAGGAATGAGAGAGTAATGGGGCCGGCAGGCAGGGAAAGAGAGAGAGAAAGAGACATGGAAGAGGCTGAGTGAAAGAGCTGGGTTAAGGGAAAATATATGGGGGGGACACTTCTGCTTTTAGAACCAAAACACGGTCTTTGCGTTCAGTTTCTGCAGTTTCATGACCACGTCATGTCAAGGAAATATTATTTTTTTTCCACATTTTTTATAAATTGAGGAGACAAGCAAATAGGCCATGAATAATTAAAAAAAAGAAAACTTCTTTGTCTGTATTCGATTTTAGAAAATGATTTGGCAGCTATTTACAGTAAATAATTGATTAATACTTAATACTAGCGAAAGAGAAAAAGCATGGAGACAGATTTTTGGTCTTTTATAGGAATAACCAACAGTTCAGGCCACTCAGTCCCAGAGGCAATTTCCATCTGCAGTTTCCGCCGTGCCCTTTTATAATGCACCTGTCCTAGAGTATGGGTGGGGGGGGTATGATGTTATTGTACTGGCAGGTTTGCTCTCTGCCATTCAGTCTCATATTCATAAAAGATAGGACGCAGGAGGAAACAGACAGACAGACAGACAGACAGGAAGCAGGAGGTGTTTCTTTCTGACAGAAAGACAGACAGACAGACAGACAGACAGACAGACAGATAGGAAGCAGGAGGTGTTCCTTTCTGTGGAAGTAATATCACCTCGGGATAATGTTCCCTCTGTCAGGCGAGACCAAGGACAGACAGACAGAAAGATAGACAGACAGGTTGACAGACAGAAAGATAGACAGACAGACAGACAGACAGATAGACAGACAGACAGACAGACAGAAAGATAGACAGACAGACTGACTGACTGACAGACAGACAGACAGACTGACAGACAGGAAGACAGACAGAATGACAGAATAACATTGGTGCAGATGTGACAGATCACAAAGTAAAAGTAAAGTTTAAAAATAAAACTACACAAATTATGCAAAAGTAAGTAGTGGACTATTAACGAAGAGGCCAAAAGCATCATATTGTATGTTAAGTGACTTCATTATCCTTTGATAAAAAAAAAAAGCTCCAGCCACTGGTACAGTAAAGCAGGCACATCCACCCATCTGGTCTGGATGGGTATCCTAAAGTTTAGAAGGAATAGAAACGGCTGCTCGTCAAGCTCAGACTCTTTGCCTCTTGTCGTTTTGTCTTCTGGCATCTAAATACTTTGTTTCTATCATACTTTCCCCCTGATTCTTTCTCTTCTCTGTCTCATCATATTCTCCATATCATCTGCCCCATCACCCATCATCCAATAATAAAGTGGGAGCTATCAGCTGGACAGAGCTCTGCTGCCGGCTGGATAAGGCTGTCTCTTTATCCTAACGTGCTGCTGTGTGCTGCACAAAGATCATTCTGATTCTGCGTGCGTGTCAAAACAAAATGTCCAACTAGTCAAGCAGTGGAATAAAAGGGCACAAGGAAGAAAGTGGGCGATGTAAATATATAACCATGTATGCATAATGCAACAGGCCAGCCACCAAGGCTGAGCATGTGATGTTATCACGTTTTTTTATTTCTTCATTTGGTTATATATATATAATGAGCCAACTGTGCAAGAAACGCCCACAGATGGAGTCCAATGTTGCATCTCTGACAGTCTTAAAATGGGAATGAATTTTTCCCTATATTTTGTCATGCAAAGAGTTTGGCAACAATTTTATGTTTTTCATGCATAACTTTTTTAATTATTTTTTTAAAAATAGACAGTTTGAGGTAAATGTAAATTGCTCATATTTCAGCTGTTCATTCCCCCATCAGCCACATGTAAGGTAGAGTCATTACAAGTCTTAACTGTTTAAGAGCAGGATTGAACTAGCTAGTGCTGTTCAAATATAAAATTAAGATTCTGTTACTGTATTGCCATTTTCTTGCCTCAAATGTTTTCAGGAACATATTCTAGCTTACTGTTTAGCTGTAACGTGAGAGATTGCTGCAGGTGGTCGGCCGGGCGACCGTGCAGGTATTTTGCTCAACTGTTTTCAACATAGCGGCCGGGTACCAAACTTTCCTATTTTACAGCTAAACACTACACTAAAATATGTATTCTGATAATATTTGAGGCAGTAGAGTAACATAACCTTGATTCATATTTGGTCAGTGCCTTGTTTGACAGTTTGACAGCAGTTCACAAGCAGTGTTAGACACTGTTAGGGACCCTTCGGCTCTGATTGGTTGTTTCCTTCCGGTGCGGTGGAAACTTCCAAATACCATTAGGAGCACAAGGAGGCAGCAGAACATTATTTTTTCAAAAAATGATCTGTCTCATCTATTACTTTCAGGATATAGGCTAGTGACAGTTTCAGCATATGAAAAAAAAACTTATTTTTATAAAAATTACCAACTGCACCCTAAGGTACAGTGCTTGAGTAGTACACCTAGTTACTTCCCACCAGTGTCTCGCATCTCTCTTTCTTAATTTAAGTCATTTGGTTATTTAACACAGAGTTTAGAAATTTGCAAACCATTGCTTAGAAGAAAAAAGTAGGCTTTGAACTTTCTCAAGCATTTTGTTGTGATTGATACTGTATAAATAATGATGAGAATGAAAGTTGACGAATTTCCCTCAACACACACACACACACACACACACACACACACACACACACACACACACACACGCACAAAAGCTTTGCCTTCAGCTCCTTCTCTTGGCCCCTTGGCTCTAGCATCTCCATAAGCAACCTTGGGCTCTGAGCCCTGTCAGCATCCGTCTCTTGTTACTTTAATGCATGTATGCATTAATGACTGAATGTTAATACACAGCCATATATTATTCAGTCTGGATCACCCAGCACTTGTCTCCACTTTAAAGCGTTGGTATGTGGACTTTTAAAGTCTGTTGCAGACAGATAATGCATCAACAGCACAGCATTTTGGTACAGGGATAAAAATGTGTGTGTGTAATCTAAAATCCTCCATCTTCACAGTGCGTCTCGATGTCCTTGTATCTTCGAGCCCCTGCACATACTGCAGTGGACAACTCTGAAGATCCAATTACTGAGGGATTTCTGAGAGAGAGAGAGAAAAAACTATATCTTGGCAGAACACCAAAAGGCTCAGTCAGAGTCCCAAGTAGAGAGTTGCCTGAAAGTAATGACTGTTGCTACGCACACACAGGGAAGGGCTCTTAAAACAATGAAACACAATGGTGTGTGTGTGTGTGTGTGTGTGTGTGTGTGTGTTGTGTGTGTGTGTGTGTGGGGGGGGGGTTGTGTTCTTGCCGAGTCCTGGCCTTGCAATACAATGTCTAATACCATTAGATACCTAATCTAATGCCAATAGATTCACAGCAGAGAAACAGCATCAATTATTCACTTTTTCATGGTAACAGATTCAGGGGATGAAACCTAGAGCATTATGAGAACAGAGAGGCCTACCGTTAAACGTCCACAGATGGAAGGATTTCCAACTAAATTAAATGTAAGTGATATTAAACATCGTTCAGTATGTTTGGGGACCGTGGAGACCACATCACTGCTGGTTTCCCATTCCCCACTCGTCCATGCGTGCATATGAATGTTAGCGTTAGGTGGACACTATAGACTGTATATAAAACTAGGTGGCCCCCCGCTGTGGCAGTGCAGCCGGTCACACACACACCTGCCCGCATTGCGCTCGCGGGCCCACAGACAGTGTCCAAAAAAGCAACAGCAAGCTCCTTGTCTTACCTCCTGCAGTTGCTCCAACTCCTTCCTGAGAGTCTCCTGCTCGATCTCCAGGTCTGCATACTTCTGCTTCAGCGCCTGGTTCTCCTCCAGAACAACAAGACCGCACTCCGCAGCCCGGATCTTCTCCCGGTTCGCCTCGGCCAGTTCCTGGGTGAGCCGCTCCAACTCGGCCCGGTACTGATCCGCCGATTCCCCGCATACTCCATCAGCGGCCATCGCCCCTCTCTCTCTCTCCCTCTCTCTCTCCCTCTCTCTCTGTGTCTCTGTCTGTCCCCCTGTCGCTCTGCGGTCCCCCCCTCCGTCTCTCCACCGCTCTGGACAGATCCACAGAGGCGGGCGGAGGCTGAGAGATGCTGAATATCCGCCCCCCCTCTCCTGAGAGAACCAGACAGGCAATGGAGACACAATTAAAAAAATGTACGAATGATTATGTTTTTCTCAGCATTATTATTAATAGCAGCTAACAGCAGATCCATATCATTAGAAGGACCATACCAGCTGATAGATGGAGCCCTGTGTCTTAAAATCAGGTCAGTGGCTTCTGTGTGGCACTCAGCAAAACAGAGAGCAGTGTTTCTGCTTATTCATGGGTGAAAGGGCGCCACCTGTCCTCTGCTGGGAGACATACCATTTACAGCTTTTAATAGGACCTGCATCAGTGCAAGATATACTGTCCTGCACGCTCTAAGTATTTACACTTAACAATATATAGTTATGCACTGGTTATAGCTAAATCATTTCTCAATGGAAGAGCGAGTAACAGGATTGTTTTCATTTTGCATGTCCAGTTTTATGCTATTATTTATATTATATTATATATAATATAAATTATATATATATATATATATATATATATATATATATATATATATATATATATATATTACATATACACTACCGGTCAAAAGTTTGGGGTCACTTAGAAATTTCCATTCCACTCCATTACAGACAGAATACCAGCTGAGATCAGTTGCATTGTTCTTTTAACCAGTGCAGCAGTTTTCAGATTACATTATGTTTTTTTTGTTACAAAAATGTAAGGTTCTCGACTGTTTAATGCAATATCTACATTGCCCATTATCAGCAACCATTCATCCAATGTTCCAAAGGCACATTCTGTTTACTAATCTGATATCATTTTAAAAGGCTAACTGAGAAAACATTGGAGAACCCTTTTGCAATTATGTATATATATATATGGGTGGGTTGAGCTCCTCCTCCGCAGCGCTGTGGAGGAAGGTCTGGCAATGCGAGACTAGTTGGTTGCTAGCTGGTGGTATTGTAGACAAAAGTGAATATAACCTGCTACAGAGGGCTGTGTTGAGTGTGTGGGTGCAGGCAGGTGCTCTTTGGATGCTTTTATATAGACCTTAGTGGTCCCCTAATACTGTATCTGAAGTCTCTTTTATATAGACCTTAGTGGTCCCCTAATACTGTATCTGAAGTCTCTTTTATATAGACCTTAGTGGTCCCCTAATACTGTATCTGAAGTCTCTTTTATATAGACCTTAGTGGTCCCCTAATACTGTATCTGAAGTCTCTTTTATATAGACCTTAGTGGTCCCCTAATACTGTATCTGAAGTCTCTTTTATATAGACCTTAGTGGTCCCCTAATACTGTATCTGAAGTCTCTTTTATATAGACCTTAGTGGTCCCCTAATACTGTATCTGAAGTCTCTTTTATATAGACCTTAGTGGTCTCCTAATACTGTATCTGAAGTCTCTTTTATATAGACCTTAGTGGTCCCCTAATACTGTATCTGAAGTCTCTTTTATATAGACCTTAGTGGTCCCCTAATATTGTATCTGAAGTCTCTTTTATATAGACCTTAGTGGTCTCCTAATACTGTATCTGAAGTCTCTTTTATATAGACCTTAGTGGTCCCCTAATACTGTATCTGAAGTCTCTGGGGGGCAAGGTGGAGGGTGGGGGTGTGGCCTTGACCAACTGCCACTTTGCTCGTTTGAAAGCCATGATGTCTCTCTCTCATTGGTGGGCCAAATTCTCTGGGCAGGCAAAGCAGAGAAAGGGGAGGTAACTAATCTGATATCATTTTAAAAGGCTAACTGAGAAAACATTGGAGAACCCTTTTGCAATTATGTATATATATATATGGGTGGGTTGAGCTCCTCCTCCGCAGCGCTGTGGAGGAAGGTCTGGCAATGCGAGACTAGTTGGTTGCTAGCTGGTGGTATTGTAGACAAAAGTGAATATAACCTGCTACAGAGGACTGTGTTGAGTGTGTGGGTGCAGGCAGGTGCTCTTTGGATGCTTTTATATAGACCTTAGTGGTCCCCTAATACTGTATCTGAAGTCTCTTTTATATAGACCTTAGTGGTCCCCTAATACTGTATCTGAAGTCTCTTTTATATAGACCTTAGTGGTCCCCTAATACTGTATCTGAAGTCTCTTTTATATAGACCTTAGTGGTCCCCTAATACTGTATCTGAAGTCTCTTTTATATAGACCTTAGTGGTCCCCTAATATTGTATCTGAAGTCTCTTTTATATAGACCTTAGTAGTCCCCTAATACTGTATCTGAAGTCTCTTTTATATAGACCTTAGTGGTCCCCTAATACTGTATCTGAAGTCTCTTTTATATAGACCTTAGTGGTCCCCTAATACTGTATCTGAAGTCTCTTTTATATAGACCTTAGTGGTCCCCTAATACTGTATCTGAAGTCTCTTTTATATAGACCTTAGTGGTCCCCTAATACTGTATCTGAAGTCTCTTTTATATAGGCCTTAGTGGTCCCCTAATACTGTATCTGAAGTCTCTTTTATATAGACCTTAGTGGTCCCCTAATACTGTATCTGAAGTCTCTTTTATATAGACCTTAGTGGTCCCCTAATACTGTATCTGAAGTCTCTTTTATATAGACCTTAGTGGTCCCCTAATACTGTATCTGAAGTCTCTTTCCCAAAATTCAGGCTTTGTGCAGAATTACAGCCACTAGAGCCATTCCCACAGTGAGCTTTCCTTAGGACGTGACATTTCTGTGTCTGTAGCTTTAAATGCTATTGAGGAGGAGAGAGGAGGGGGGGGGGGGGGGGGCAAGGTGGAGGGTGGGGGTGTGGCCTTGACCAACTGCCACTTTGCTCGTTTGAAAGCCATGATGTCTCTCTCTCTCTCTCATTGGTGGGCCAAATTCTCTGGGCAGGCAAAACAGAGAAAGGGGAGGTAACCTTGCTCCTTATGACCTCATAGGGAGAAGATTCCTGATTGGTCCATCTGAGCTTTAATTTTCTCAAAGGCAGAGCAGGATACCCAGGGCTCGGTTTACACCTATCACCATTGTTAGCCACTGGGGGACCATAGGCAGGCTGGGGGAACGCATATTAATGTTAAAAAAACTCATAAAGTGATATTTTCATGCCATGGGACCTTTAACATCTTGGTCCCGAATACAGACAACGGCAATGAATGTATAATCTACCACTTCCAGAGCATTTTTATAGCAATTGTCCATGGAAATGTTGATATTTTGGTTTTGGCCAGGGCATATGATTCAGATAAATGTCATGTCTAGCTTCAGTTTGCCTTGTTTGATGGTCTCCACCAACTATTTGTGCAACCGTGCCCCAGTCGTTCTTACAGCAAACACGTTCAATAAAAGAAGATACGACCGGGGTGAAAAGTTTACCCGCTCTCAGAGGCTTGCTGAATCTAATCAGTCATGGTACTGTCAAGTGAGTTATGGCAATGATAGTGAAGGCGATGCTGCGTTATCTTTCTTATAATTGCTAATTATTAGAAAAATGACTTAGATAACATTTCTTGGAAAGAACGGGATGTGAGCAGGTTCATGTCACTGTTGGAGCCTTTTCACAGAACAATATCGCTGTCACAAGCAAGTTTCACAGACACAGTTAAAGTACAAGTGGTTACATCATCACAGGAAAGGTTGTATTACACATGAACAGTAGCCTGATTTGTAATATTGTTTAACAAAATAAATAAAGCTCAATCAAGACATTCATATACACTTTTTGTATTTTTATTCATTCAAGCCACAATCATTAACTACAGCAGGGTGGCCTCTGGCTCACCCAGTAAGAGCGTGCGCCCCATGTAGGCTGAGTCCTTTGCAGCGGTGCGGGTTCGAATCCAACCTGAGGCCCTTTGCTGCGTGTCATCCCCCATGTCTCTCCCCCTTTCATGTCTATCCTCTGTCACTATATATAATAAAAAAAATTATCTTAAAAAAAATCAAATTATTAACTACAGCACCAACACACAGTGACTGACTATACCTTCAGCTGGTATTTCCCCTTTGATCCTATTCTACAAGTTCTCTAAATCCCCCCCCAGCTGACCTGCCAATAACCCTGATTTATCAGCCCAAATTAAGATAAGGACAGGTTGTCAGAAAGTCAACTGAATGACCTGTTTATGGTGGCGCTGTATCTAATCTCAGACAAGGAAGTGTGGTGTCATGTACAATAACACAGCACAAAGACTCTCTGCCAAGAAGCATGCCGCAGCACCGAGTGGCCTCAAACCTTGACATGTAAGAATAAATCAGTACAGACCCATCACAAGGTCTTGCATACGTGAAAGTTAACTGCAGCCAGTAACCAGCCAGGATATTCATTTTAAAGGTCAACTTTATTGGTAACAGGGAAAAAAAATGGTCAGTTGTTAAGATTCATTTTATTTTCAAGTTGTCAACACAGTCGACACATCTGGCAGTTAAAGCTCATCCATTAAACTGTTACACAAACATAGTTTAGAGATTGTAGTCTGCAGTATATCACCAGATACTCATGTGATTTAACACAATGGTGTCATCATTTGTACAGAAGTTGCTATCTGTCTGTCCCCAGCGGGTCAAAATACAGAGTCCTGGGATCTGGGGAATGTGTGTTGGTCAGCAAGGCGGGTGTCGGAGCGAATGTCGCCCTGAGGAACAGCGTTGATTGACGGGGTTTGGGTAAGCAGCATGGCAGCCAGCACCCTGCCTGCAGCGGGGGCTTTTGGGAGAGCTGGGAGAGCACATACAGTACTCATGAGTAGTTATCTCCAAAAACAACAAAGGAATCGCTGATCACTTAACCTGTGCCGTATCGTATGATTCATTTTGATTAGATAACGCTTTCGCCAATTTTCCACTATGAAATCATGTTGTCCTTGTATCTTGTTCCAAAACAAAATCTTTTTTTAAAGTGAGCATATAATTATGTAGACTACCGGTCGATATTAAAGTGCAAGTGGTTATGGTAATGATTTGTGCTGTTGTTATGTTTTATATACATATATTACTTTTTTACTTTAATTTATTTTTTTATTTTAATTCTATTTTTCAACACTGGAGGTTAGATTGAGAATAAAAGAATCCATCAGCCTCTATATACATATATCCACGTAATGTAATGATATTTATCAACTGGCCCCAGTCTTTAAAAATTCCCCTCCTCCCTTCCCTGGATGGCATATGGATAACTCTCAAGACAAGTAAAAACAACAAAAACAACAAAACTGAAGAAAAAGTTAAAAATATAGTACCGGTAGTATATAAAGTAAATGAAATAAAAAAAATTTAAAAAATTATAAATAAAATAAATGAAGCATCAGGTATAAATGTCAAAAACATATATTCTTTAACTGTTTTTATTATTTACCTCCTTCCTCTTTTATTGTTTACTAAACTTTATTATTGTTTACATTTTTAGCTCTTTTTTATTTGTATTTTATTTTAGATTTTTATATCATATTTTTTCCTTTGTTGCATTTTGTGTATGAAAGATGCAATGCACCCTCGATGGGCAAATATACAGTATGTCATATGTCAGGTGTTACCTCATAATAAAGCAGCTGGTGATTGGCTGGCTGGACGTCCCGGCTGGTCATCAGTTCTATATCCTTTACTGTTTCTGCCTTCCTCCATTTGGCTCTGCGGTTCTGAAACCAAATCTGAAACACAAACAAATAACAACACACGTGAAATAAATCATACTTACATCTTAACCATATATACTGTATGTAGCTGAGTAAATACAGGCCTATTTTGTTATCACTTTCCTCTGAGTACAAAACATCATCAAAGAATGATTAATTTTTTAATACATACTTTTATTCTGTAATATGTCAAAATTCTGTATTCTGTATAATGTCCAAAGACCATTGCTATTGTTCCATTGATGACTACTTAGTATAATCAGTCTGTTGTTCAAAGGGATACGCCACCGTTTGTTGAAACGGGGCTTATCACAGTCTACCTGGCTGTAGATAGGTGGGCCAACGCATTTTTTGTCTCAGTGCAAGTAATTAGTTTTTTTTTTTTTTTTTTTTTGGCTCACTTTTACTCACAACATGCTAACCGGCAACATAGGATTCCATTCACTATGCTAAGCTAACTAGCAGTACTGGACTAAAACAATGCATGTTCAAAAAATGCGTTGGCCCACCTATCTACAGCTAGGGGAGACCGTGATAAGCCCTATTTCAACAAACGGTGGCGTATCCCTTTAAGAACATCCAATGAATTTTTAGTAACCCCAGTTTGACTTCTTGACTCCTTTTACAATTAAAAAGTGATGTCAGCAACAAACAAGGTGGGCTATATTTGGTCATTGTTTGTTGATGTGAACTTAATAATAAAAGGAATACGTAAAATGATGACATGGGTTTGACAAGTAAAATGCCACATCATTAAACATTGAATATATAGAAAATGAACGCACACCGGGGGCTGTCGTGAGGTGCTGATCACTTGAGGTAGACCTGACATTCTGGCTCCATATGCATAACACAGCACGCTCTATAAAGGCCTTAGGGCCAAAACGTCATCAGAATTAATAGTGAAATGCATATGGAGCCAGAGTGTGGGACACTCTTTTCTTTCTCTTCTCTTTCAACATAATTAACCCTTGTGTTGTCTTCCTGTCGACCATGCAACTTGTTGTCCTACCTCTGTGGTCCCCCCCTCTCCACCATTAACACCAACTTATTATAGATAAATGAAATTATATCTAGCTGAAATTATGAATTATTTTGACTAATAGTAAGGTTTATGTCGAAGTTTAATCAAGATACTGTTTTAAAACCATTTCAACTGTTGTTTTCAAATGCTATCAAATTAAAGGAAACACCCAAAATGTAATGAAAGTAGTGAACTGATCCTTCATTTTACTTGCAGCAGAGCGTTGTATGGAACCGTCCATGTTATTTTGGGGCAATTAAGTTGAAAGAAACCCAAATTTCTGACATAGAAACTTTGAGGACGGGTCCAGTTAGACCTGAGGACAACACAGGGGTTAGATATTGTCTAATTAATAAACTAAATATAATGCACCATTTAAACAAACCAAGCATGAATGTATTATTTCATGTTGCCATGATGATTCTTGGTGAAATCATACAAACATTAATGGACACCAGTGTGTACCCCCACTCATTTGTAAAGACTGCCAAAGACAAAAAAAAAAAGAAGAATACTGAAATTAAATAAAAAAAAAAAACTGTTGATCAGTACTGAAGAGCTGCATGTGTCCTACCTGTATTCGGCCCTCAGTGAGGTGCAGGCGGGACGCTAACTGGTCTCTGCTGTTGACGTCTGGGTAGTGAGACTGCTGGAAGACTTTCTCCAGCTCCTGCACCTGTAACGGCGTGAAAGTGACCCTCGTTTGCCTCTTTTTCCTCTGACCTGTGAACAAATAAGCGTCACCTTCGTCGTCCTCGTCAGCATCATTTCTGCATGTTTTGAAATGTGTCTCCTTCCTTCTCTGTTTAAATCCTTATACTCACTCATGCAGCCCGTGGTGGCTTTTGGAGTCTCTTCAAGTAGTCTATTTTGTGGAGTTTCTATTGGCAGAGAGAAAAGGTATAAAATTAACAGGAATATTTATCATGTTTTAATGGCAACTATGATGTAGCAAAGAAAGATAAAAAAAAACAAAAAACATATTACCTGCACATGAGAGCTGGTTGGATGTCCTGGTGTTCTCCTTGATAACAGACCAGTCACGATGAACTCTTTTCTCTTTTCTGACACATGTGGGCTTCCTTAGAATTTCTTCAATTGAATGGGATAATTTTTTGCGCGGCTGAGATTCCATTTCAGATTCACACGGGACTCTTTCTCTTGTATCTCTATCTCTATTTTACATTCCCAAGCAGAATATCACCCGGCCATCAGCACCTTCGTCATCAGATAGCTCCTTTTAGTAGCCTATAGACTTTATTCACCAGTGTTCAGGAGCTCAAAATATCCAACAGCTCTCAGGCTAAGAAAACTGTTCTTCTTCTCCTCTCTGGTATCTTTGTTGCACTCTACTTTCTGCGAGGCGAGGACAGTCAGGTTGTCCTCCCTCCCCTGTCAGCCTGTGTTTGACCTGCATCACATGGTCATTATCAGGGAGGAGCGTATGGAACTGCATACTTCTACGAAAGAATTTTCAACTTAAGGCGTGCTCATTGTAAATATATAAACTCAAAAATATTATCTGCCCTTATCACTCTTTCATACCCACCATTTAATAGAACTGAGTTGTGTACATGTACTCTGAGGTTTTACTGCCTTCATTGTAACCAGCGTATAAAAGTAATTATTGCATTGTAGGGCCAAGCTCAAACAAAAATCTCTGTGGCTCTTTAGTTCTATTAACACCTGTGTAATAGTCAACTATAAAACATATCTACTGTTGCTTCTCTTTCTTATCACCAGATTTGTTGGAAGGCTAATCGTTATCTCCTTGGCCTCAATGTACCCTCTCACACTTCAGTTCACCTCAGAGATGCACTGGGAACACACGCTGTCAGTGACTCTGTGGGAGATCAGGTCTTATGTTTTTAGTGGGTCTCCATCTAGTGGTGTTAGCTCTTCAGTGCATTCATCTTTGATTCTATGACTTTACTGTGAGAATGCCCCTTTTGAGGTCTTCCTGTATGTCATATCAAAGATCAGGTGACGTTACAGTAATAGACCTTTATTTATGGCAGACATTTTGACATTTCATAGAAGGAGGTCCTGGTAGGGTTCACGCTGGCTCACTGGGACTCATAGCCTACTGGGACACATACCAGATCTGGGACACATACCAGATCTGATACATTGTTAATGTTAATAACTAACCCTAATGACATCATCAGGATCATTTTTCTCAAACTTCTGCAATGTCGAAGCAGTCATAAATAGATAAAAGCAGCAGATTTGCACTCTCACCATGTACTGCAGGTGGTGCTATTCTCTACCTCTCCGGTCTCTTTAGGAGTCACAAAATGTGACCCACATGTGTCTCTTGTGGTCTGTAATGATGTATACTAACGCAAGGGTTCAATGTTCTTTAAGCCAAGGACCCCTTAACTGAAAGAGAGACGGAGCAGGGACCCCCTACTACATAAATTGTCTAAAATGAAGTTGCATATTAAACTGGGCCTACAATAATGTGTAGGGTGGCCTAAAGCCTTTATACAATAGCTTAGTATTCAATGCAAAAAAAAAGTAGGCCTACCAAAAAAAAGAGTAGGCCTACCTTTTTTTTTGCATAGAATACTAAGCTATTACAGTAAAATAGCCTAATAATTTTTGGCATTATTTTATAAATCAGGTGTTAATGTTACACATACATGTGGCACAGTGAATCCTTAGGATTAACTTCATCTGTCGGTGGCTACCTTAATGAATACCTTACCTATAGGCCAGTAAGCAGTGGGGATTTATATTTGCTAATAATACGTTGGATTCATGTTAAGACTTTTTTAAATTTTCAAAAAAACTTTTAAAAATTAACAATTATTTGGACGCCACCCTGCAGTGACTCTGAGGACCCCCTAGGGGACCCGGACCCCCTGTTGAAGATCCCTGTACTAACATATCAGGAGTCATGGGTGGACACGTTACCCTATAGAGCAGTGGTTCTCAAACTTTTTTTCAATAATGTACCCCATTTCAATTGTGTTTTTAAGCCAAGTACCCCTTGGCCAGCGATAGATCTACCAAACAACAGCCATGGAACTGATGCTAATGAAAAAGGCAACAAAAACTTAAAAAAAAAAAGTAAAAACTTGGAAAAAGTTGGTAGAAAGAAGGATGTAAGGCAAGAATAGGTAGAAAATAGCATCAAAAACTGTAAAAAGCGACAGACTTGTAAAAAAAACAGTAAAAAGAAGGAAGACAAACTTCGAAAAAGTGACAAAAACCTTGAAAAAGGCGCAATTGTTTTTTGAAAACGCCACAAAAACTTCGACAAATGAAGAAAAAAAGAATACATTAGAAAAAATAAGCAAGGAAGGAAGGAAGGCAAGAACAGGTCAAAAATAGTGACAAGAAGCAACAAAAACGTAAAACAAAGCGCTCACGTACCCCCTGCAGTCCTCCAAAGTACCCCATAGGGGTACACGTACCCCCATTTGAGAAACACTGCTATAGAGTATGGGTAAAAAAAGTAAAGCTTTCTGTCACAGATGAATGAGAAACAAAGGTTAATCTCATTGTAAGTGATTATTTAAAAGCTGCACTCTTTGTAAAATTGGCAGAGTCACGGGATGTGGACCCTGGATCAGAAGCCACATGATTAGAGCCCAAAATATTTGGACTTAGGCAGTTTTCATCCAAATAACTACATTGTTTTGTTGTTATTAATTTATTTTTGGGGCTGTTTCAGTGATACAAAATCATTTATATCACTGTCCTGTCCCTGATCACAGAACCGTCTAGTAGGCTACAGGATCATCTTTAATAGATGAGAAGAGAGTTGAATACCCATTGACAGGAATAGGAGAGCAAACTCCTTCAGCTGATCAGTGAGAAACTAAACTATACCTCTAAGGTCAGACTTCAGATTCTTTTTGCTGTCTATATCCACGACGTTCCTCTTCCGGGATTGCTCCGTTGCCGCCGGGAATACCGCCGGATCACACACTTTTCAGCTATATATCCGTTACCTTCCTCTTTCTTTGTGTTGGCGTTCTGAAACTTTCTGGGGACTATGGTTAACTTCTCCTCAGATCTCTACCACTACCACTAAGGTCTATATAAAAGAGACTTCAGATACAGTATTAGGGGACCACTAAGGCCTATATAAAAGAGACTTCAGATACAGTATTAGGGGACCACTAAGGTCTATATAAAAGAGACTTCAGATACAGTATTAGGGGACCACTAAGGCCTATATAAAAGAGACTTCAGATACAGTATTAGGGGACCACTAAGGTCTATATAAAAGAGACTTCAGATACAGTATTAGGGGACCACTAAGGCCTATATAAAAGAGACTTCAGATACAGTATTAGGGGACCACTAAGGTCTATATAAAAGAGACTTCAGATACAGTATTAGGGGACCACTAAGGTCTATATAAAAGAGACTTCAGATACAGTATTAGGGGACCACTAAGGTCTATATAAAAGCATCCAAAGAGCACCATGTCATGAGACCTTTAAAAAATGCCAATAAACCAGAGCACCTTTGTCTCCCATTCGGGAATGCTGTGTGGACTAGCCAGAAACCTCCTCTGCAGTGCTGTGGAGGAAGGTCTGGCAAAGCGAGACTAGATTCTTTTTTATTTATAAAAAACTCTTTGTTTACATAGACCCAAGATGATTTGCTCAGTAATATTATAGCAGAATCTTATATTGTCTAATCCAAAGCAAGCAATGTATCATTTAACAATGAGGGTGTGTGAAGTTCACTTTAAAATTTTACATTTGAACTTTTAAAGCAACACCAAAGCACTTTTCCTCTTCGGTCCCACTACAGGTTGGAAACGGAATTGTCCATTACCGTTCTCATTCGAACTACAGATCCGCTACCCGATCTGGCAAACTTGCATAGTGCTGTTATAGCCGATAGAGGGCCACAAAGCGAATGCAGAAGTGTCGTTCACCCTGTTATGAGTTGATGAACCACTGAAACGATTTTGGAAACATTATTTTAAGGTCCAAAATAATCTTTGGTGTTGCTTTAATTTCTACACATGCAATGCATTTTTCTGTAAAAGATCCCTTTCCACTAAGCGATTGATTGCATGCTGCCCCATCTCCCAATTGGTTTATGGAAAAGTCTCTCAGGCACACATCTGTGGCTTAATGTGATCATGTGCCTCTAAGTTACAGCTTGACCCAAATCTTAGATGTGACTGATGTTATCAACAATAGGTTGTAGTTCAATCCAGACAGTAAGAAACAAAAAAAGTTCCTTCTTTCTTCACTAAATTGGCTACATGATGAATTGACACACTCACACAGATGATTTACTTAAGGGTATTAAGAGCTGTTATAAGCACGCTTTAATGAGCAGATGACAACAATGGCTTAGCTGCTTATTACTCCCAGTTCAACCACCTAAAATATGGTTAAAATACATTTAATACCATGGCTCACATTACTCATACACATGCATAATATGAGTCTGGCTTAACTCAGCCCTCATAGAGGGATTTAAAAGAATACTACCAATACTACCAATCCAAGGCCTTCCCTACCTGACATGTGATAGATCCTTATACAGTATACTGCATGCAGTCACATGCACACAGGGCAGGAGACCTCATGATGCCCTGGCGCTGCTTCTCTCTGTGCTTTGCATGTGAGCTCAATTTCCTTCAAGTATTCTGTTTGGTGCATTTTTTCATGCTCCCATTCCTTATTTTTGAACAGCCCATAACAGTGAAAACGAAAGCTTTCTTAAAGTATTCTGTAACAGCTTTTTGAATTCTGCACAGGCTGTACATAACCTAATGTTACAGATAATTATCAGTTTCTGTTTCCTACTGAAGGCTATGCAGTTCTCTGATGGTTCTTTGCTAGTTTTCTGTCAGAATATTAGCTGTGCTAGCAGCATTGCTCCAGGGATTGCAATGGGTTGGCTGTTTGCTGGTATCTTGATGACTATTAGCTGTCTTACCATGAAATTGCGCACAGACTCTGGTGATGAGTGAAATGTCTCAACAACGATTATATAGATCGCCATTTAACATTTCATCAAGCACCACCATCAGTTCTAAATTCTAATTTTGCCAGTAGGCTACTCTGGTTTATGACTAAACCTAAATTCCCGTCAGCTGAGGCTGACGGGAATTTAGGTTTGTGCTAATTAGAGAAATGTTAGCACGCTAATACAATAAAATAAGATGGTACACATGTTAAACATTAGACCTGCTTAATAACATTGGTATTTTAGCATTGACAGCACGTTAACGTAATTGTGAGCAAGTTAACATGCTGACGTTTGCATTTAGCTTAACTTCACAGAGATGACACATAGACTATATCATACAGTCTATGAGCTGCCATCATGGCAGTAGATTCTAGTCTTCTTTTAGACAAATGCAAATGAGACCTCATCGGTCTTAATAGGTTTGGCACGATTTGCTGCAAAAAATGTTTTTGCTACAATTTTGCATGTTCTTCTATTTTATAATACAAATTCTCCTATATTATGGAAAGTATGTGCGGTAAAAAACAAACAAAAATTGTACAGCAGTTATCCTGTAAGTTTTTTTTTTTAGGTTGTAACATTTTTATGACCAGCCTACCAACAAATGACAGAACTCAACACGATTCATTAATTGTGTATCATCACAACAATGATCCATAATGATAAGTGTATGCACTTTTAATGTATGAAAGTATTACAACAAAATCAACTAGTACATTGCAGACGTTGCAGTTGGTAGTGTGCAGCTATTATGTGAGATTGGCATCAGAAGAGGTAGCTGGAGGATGTGATCTGATATGAACCTGCTGAGGTGTTGAGCTTGATAACCTCATGCTAGCTTTTTCTTCCTCCTGGTGTCATGCAGCTGCCTGTCTGTGGCCTGGATCTTGACTCTGAAACAACATGCAGACAACAATCCTGTGACAGAGGATGTGCAAATACAGCGGGATGCAAATAGTGTGAGAATAATTTATAATAACGTATACTCTTTATTGATTCCCAATGGGTAAATTACAATTTACATACTGCTGCTGCTATTACAAACTACTTAATTAAGTAGATGTGGGCTGCTATCAAACTCTTAATTTAGACTAATAATATAATTTAATCAAATCTAATTTCAGGGGAAAGAGAGCTTTACGGTAAATTGGTAAATGAAGTTAACATTTACTGAACCTTTACCCATCATTAATATTAGCTTTGTAGTATGTGATAGAAAGGTTTGCCTTCCCAAAACAAATATCTAATTTTAGAATTAGAAGTAAAGTAGGCTGGAAAGTACAAGACTAAGTCCCGAAGACTGGATTTCAAATATCAACCCTTGACTACAGAGATTTGACTTGACTGTGTGTTAAACAACAACAGGCCAGAGCAAACCGTAAGTATTGCCTTGAAGGATTTGCTCCCTCATCTAAAGAGGCCTGAAGGCTTCTTAAAGGGCTCTTGTGATGAGATTAAAAAATAGCAGAGAGTGTGTTTAAGAGAGACGGAGAAAAAAAAACATGTTGAGTGTATTCCCTGTCTGAATGTGAATTTCTTCCCTGCCTCGCTGGTTGGTCAGCTGCTGTTACTGTTGTAATTGGGCTCACATGAGCTGCTGGCGGGACTCATTTCAAACAAGCGCAGCAGTCTCATTGTCTGACCTCTGCTCCTTCCTACCCAACTGCCCACCCTACCCATACGCCCAGCTCTCTCCCTTTTCTATCAGACTCTCCCATCCTCTCTTGATGTGTTCCCTCCCCTCTCACTAATGTTTTTTTTTCTTCACTTTTCTGTTCTGCTTTGGGCTCAGAAGACCACAACCTGAGCCTGTAGGCTGAAGCTGACATGACTCCAGAAAAGGACAGTAATAGTCTTGACCCCTATACATTTGGAGTGAGTATAACTTTAAATTCATTTTTTTACAAAGCGATGTTTTGAAGCGAGTACATACTTTAAATGTTCTTGTAAAATCCATGGTACTTGTAATGCTACATGAATATGTGAAAACACAGTGATTTCTTCTTAAATTGTGTGATTGTGAAAACATCCGGATTGCATGTATAATTATTACTTGGTGATTTACCTCTCCTCTAACTGAACTCGTTACATAATAGATGCATTGTGTCTTTTAGTACCACAGCAGCAACTAGATGTTTTGGTCAGTTAATAATTGACACCACATTGAATAGCTAGCAAATTAGCGTCATGAAAACACAGGAATGCACTTGTTTACATTCTTGCTACTCCCTGTTTAAAATCACATTATTGAAAAGATAAGTGACAAGCTGTTTAGCTCGAGAAAAAAAGGTTTCTGTCCAAATCTAAACTATATCCAAAAGTGATGGTACTTTTGTAAAATATATATTTTTTTTATCTACAGTATAACTGGATTAGGGAAAGAATTCTTGAATTCTTGCTTTTAAACTTTGACAAGAAACTGTGAAAATGTGTTACTCATCTGATCTGACTGTGGCTTTCTAGTAAGTCATGAGCTATTAAGCATTTATTTCCTGACTAGGAATTGTCAAGATGGGAAAGTCTATGAGTGTCCCAAAGTTGTGCTAGTTGAACAAGTGTTTAAGCATTCCATTGTTGCTGTTGTTGAGATCTAATCCTTTTTTCCAAAATGAGTTTGCCTCAGTGCAAAAAAAAGATCTTCTGTATCTTTCATGGACCTCTGTCTGTCTCTCTGTCGGATTAATTGAAGCTTGAAGGGCGCTTTTGTGATCTACCTGACACAAAAAATGGAGAAGAAATGGAGGGAGACAACAACAAGCTAGCATACTGTGTGACGGATGTACCTCCCTGGTACCTGTGCATCGTCCTAGGCATCCAGGTACGTCAGCAAGGGTGGGGGGGTGTTTGTTTAAGCCATGTTTGACCATCAGTCTTGAGTCATTACCTGACTAACAGCCTGTAGAAGAGCTTTTAATGTAATGTAACGATGCAAACATTAACACACTGTCACGAGAGCTTCCATTTGACGTTTCCTTCACGGTTGATTAGGTTTTATTTACATACGGCTGATTGGGAAAAGTGTCGTGAAAGTCAGTGAGTTTATTTAAAGGCATACTATGCAACTTTTCCACCTTCGGTCCCCCTACAGGTTGACTCATTGGAACTACAGCTCGCGGCTGTAGTTTGCCTTTAAAGGTCCCAGGACATGGTGCTCTTTTATATAGACCTTAGTGGTCCCCTAATACTGTATCTGAAGTCTCTTTTATATAGACCTTAGTGGTCCCCTAATACTGTATCTGAAGTCTCTTTTATATAGACCTTAGTGGTTCCCTAATACTGTATCTGAAGTCTCTTTTATATAGACCTTAGTGGTCCCCTAATACTGTATCTGAAGTCTCTTTTATATAGGCCTTAGTGGTCCCCTAATACTGTATCTGAAGTCTCTTTTATAGAGACCTTAGTGGTTCCCTAATACTGTATCTGAAGTCTCTTTTATATAGACCTTAGTGGTCCCCTAATACTGTATCTGAAGTCTCTTTTATATAGGCCTTAGTGGTCCCCTAATACTGTATCTGAAGTCTCTTTTATAGAGACCTTAGTGGTCCCCTAATACTGTATCTGAAGTCTCTTTTATAGAGACCTTAGTGGTTCCCTAATACTGTATCTGAAGTCTCTTTTATATAGACCTTAGTGGTCCCCTAATACTGTATCTGAAGTCTCTTTTATATAGGCCTTAGTGGTCCCCTAATACTGTATCTGAAGTCTCTTTTATAGAGACCTTAGTGGTCCCCTAATACTGTATCTGAAGTCTCTTTCCCGAAATTCAGCCTTGGTGCAGAATTACAGCCACTAGAGCCAGTCCCACAATGAGCTTTCCTTAGTATATGACTAAGGACTGACTACATTTCTGTGTCTGTAGCTATTGAAGAGGAGGGGGGGGGGACAAGGTGGAGGGTGGGGGTGTGGCCACTTTGCTCGTTTGAAAGCCATGATGTCTCTCTCTCATGGGTGGGCCAAATTCTCTGGGTGGGCAAAGCAGAGAAACCTTGCTCCTTGCTCCTTATGACCTCATAAGGAGAAGATTCCTGATTGGCCCATCTGAGCTTTCATTTTCTCAAAGGCAGAGCAGGATACCCAGGGCTCGGTTTACACCTATCACAATTTCTAGCCACTGGGGGACCGTAGGCAGGCTGGGGGAACGCATATTAATGTTAAAAAAACTCATAAAGTGACATTTTCATGCCATGGGACCTTTAACATAGCATCTGTGATCTGGAACATGACTAAGTATTGTGTTTATTTGCCCATATAAACTATTTCCTATTTTACACTATCTACCGTTACTTTACAGACTCTACAGTCTTTATAGGTAGTGCACTTATACAGTATTGATCGGTGTGCTACAAACACGTAAATATCAGTTAAATCTTGTTAATTTCCCCCCTATGTACCATACAGCAAACATAATATATCTCTTGATATCTTTCCCCCTGTGTTTGCTCTCTCAGCACTGTTTGACTGCATTTGGAGGTATCATCGCCATCCCGTTAATCTTGTCTTCGGGGTTGTGTCTGCAGTTTGATGGCCTCACACAAAGCCACCTCATCAGCACCATCTTCTTCGTCTCTGGCGTATGCACTCTGTTGCAAGTTACTTTCGGCATTAGGTAAGAAAGTGAAGGAGAGGTAGTTCCTGAGCAAGAAGATGTTTGTGGGATGTTAATTAGAGATGGTTGTAGACAATATAATCTAATCTCTGGATAATCAGTTCAGAGCTGTGTTGGTTCGTGCTTTCACACCGAAATCCAGCAGTACAGCAGTACTGCATTAAAGTGGAATTAGCTATGCTACTTCTTCTGATCAAACAAGCAGAACAGAACGAACTCTCTTTCCTTCTTAACCTCTTTTTACTGTGAGCCTGCCAAAGTGAATGTTCAGCCTTAACCATGAACAATAGAATATTCTACGTTAGTAGGCACAGCTTCGATTTAAAGGATTATTGTAGAGCTTTTACATTAAGTTGCTTTCCAATGTCGAGGTCGTTTTAGCTGTGATTAGAAAAACTGGGTAACAACAAATTACATAAATGTTTCCTTCTGTAATTGTATGTGGTGGTCTTGCCCCAGTATTTCTATTTAGGCAATTAATACATTCAGTACAGTATAGTACAAATATGATGCAGTAGTGCAACTTCTTCTCTGTTGCTGCAGACGCCAGAACTGAGCAGCCAAAAGGAAAACTAAATCAAGACGAACAGCACTCCTCTCACATAGCGTTAAAGCTACGCAATGTGAGGGATCCGTTGCATGCATAGACATACACACAGAAGACTTGAAATGACATAATGGCTAATTTTGTTTTAGGGAACTACAAACTTCCACCATGTTTTGTTGCTCTGAACGTGCACTATGTTTGTGCAGAGTGGCTGAATATTGGTGTCACAGTAGGATTAGGGAAGGAATTTCCATCTTATTATGTGTGGAATCTAGCTCTCGCTAAGTTCACATTCCCCCAAGCTTAGCACCACGGATGCTTTCTTGTCTCTCTCCAAATACCTGGAGGTCATCTGTAAGGAAATCAACCGGTAGGTTTGAGGAGCCAAAAGAAAACAACACTAATTATTTATGTCCCTTAGGATGAAAACATTATAAACTCCCATTAAAAGATATTTGTTAGCTATGCTTCTTGAGTATCCCCATGAGTTTTATTAATGTTTTCCAAAAAAGAACTACAGACTATTCTGACTTACCTATTCTAAGAGACTGTTGTGAAATTGTTGTAACAAAATTCTGTGTCTGCTACGGTCTGATGTGAAGTGTTGACAGTGAAGGGAGCAGCATCAGAAGTATTTTTACATGGCAGATGGCTTTAACTCAGTTAAGTTAGTCAGTCTAATTAGAATGTCACTCTGGCCATCTTCACATGATTTAAATCAACCACTGTATCATAGGTCAGTGAATGAACCACATACTGTAGATACAGATAGAGCCCCTGGAGGTGGACTTGAGCAGAGCTGCACATCTGTTAAGCAAATGTAACCTTCTTATTGCTTTTTTAAAGTACTAAAATTGTTGATTTAAGTTATCTTTTATTACATCTGACATGATGATATCTGATGATGTAGGACCGGTCTAGAAGTGCACCTATTCTTGCATCACATCTCTTTGACTCCCTTCTCTCCTGCTGTCTCTTTGACATTTTCCAGACTGCCCATTCTCCAAGGGGGTACATTCACATTGCTGGCACCATCCATGGCAATGCTGTCCATGCCAGAGTGGACATGTCCAGCTTGGACCCAAAATGCCAGCCTAGTCAACACCTCCTCCACAGACTTCATAGAGGTGTGGCAGAGTCGAATGAGAGCAGTAAGTAAACCATCTGATCTTTGTAGACACGACTTACAGCGCTACTCAATGAACTTTAGTTGACAGCTGAAACAAGATTATTTTCTGTAAATGGTATTTTGTTCACATGCAATGTGCCATTGGCCAGTTTTGAACCTGAATGGTATTATTCAAAAAATCAGACATAAATATATATACATATCTATACATAAATATAAATAATACATTAAATGTTTCATAAAATGAAAAAATAGTCTTTCTTTTTCCAAAAGAATTACATTAAGTGGGGCACAGAGGACAAGGGCCAAACATTACTGGGCCTTGGCACAACATTTTTTTGAGAAAGGCTATAACACATGCACAAAATGAGCCATGCTGTGTCTTTTGTCTTGCTGTTGGTATTTTTCAGTCTAGTTTCTGCTGGACCTTTTGGTGGGGAGAGGCCTTGTTTGAAGAATGATTTTCGCTCACTGCCTAATTTAATGAGATTTGGTCTTTGGCCACCAGTCCCCTTGGTACCCAAAAAATGGTTATTTCTATTTATTTAGTTTTAAAGGATTAGAATGTATGTAAATCAGTGGTTCTCATTCTTTAGAATTTCAGTGGTCCTAGTAGATCCCTTTGGTAGACCAATGTAAATTTAACTTCGGGTCCCTGGTCCCTACACTGAGAAGCATTAGTGTGTGTGTGTGTGTGTGTGTGTGTGTGTGTTGTAGTAGTAGTAGTAAAGAGAGAGAAGGGGAGAAGGAAGTTTGTGTGAGGTGGACCTGGTCACCACAGACCCAAATCTTCTCAGCTGTTGCTACTGTCATATGCTGCACTGTCTCTTCATGTAGCACATTATGTTTGGCACATTGTATGGGTCACTTCTTATAGCATAACAAGGTAATACAATGTGTATCATCAAGTGATGACTGATTAACAGTAATGTAAATGCTAAATGCCCTAATACCTGTTGAGACTACAACAATGCAAATTTTGCAGTTTTGCACATATCATGTAAGACTCGATTTCTCCATTTCTTTGCACAAAACTCTCCAGAAAGTGCCATTTAATGGTTTATTTTAAAAACAAATCCCGGGGGGGCATACCCCTGGACCCCCCTAGGGAGAACCCCACCACATAACAAATCACATTTTAAACCCTGACAGTAATGATGCTGAATGAGCCAAAGACATTTGCTTTGTACGTAGAAAAAGTTTGGGTTCGCCCCACCAAATCTCACTCCAAGGTTTGGGGAAAAGTTGGCAGCTCTGTAAGAACTTTTGGGAAGGGGCGAAAATAATGGTTAGCTGATTGGATAAACCATCTGTCTATCACCTATGTTGGTGATAGACGGGCCAAATCAACCAATCAGATCAACGAAGCGTAAGAAAATACAACCAGTGCCCCTGCTGCTGCAGGCAAAGCATAGCTCGTTAGCTCAGCAAGCAAGCAACATGTCGGTAAAGGATATTTGCCGTTTGTGTAACGAAAATTTAGGAATAAAAGGCACCATTTCAGGTTCCCGGACCATATTCAAAAAGAAGGATCCAAGAGAAAAAAAGCATTAGCAAGCAGCTAAGAGAATTAGGGCTACCGCTGTCTGATAATACTGGTTAGCTGATTGGATAAACCATCTGTCTATCACCACCTAAACCCGCCTCAAAACCAACGCTGATTGGCCCGGTCGTTTGGCGAACGGCTCCAAATTTTCTCTACCTCACGATGCCAGACTGATCTGCGAGTAGAGAACTGGAGCTCGCCAGATCAGGACAGTCTCACGAGGCTAGGACTATCTGTCCAATCTGAGTTTTCTCTCGCACGACTAAACCAAATTTTAAATGTACACAACAAAGCAAGTTTGGTAAACCTTTACTTGAAGGTATCTACTTAAGAGTGACATGACACTGTCATGAACACATGAACCTTAACTCTAACTCTAACTCTAACCCTAACCCAAAAACCTAACCCTAACTCTTATGTAGATACCTTCAACTAAAGTGTAACCACAAGTTCCTTCCAGAGGCTATTTTGCTGTGGCACCGTTGCTTTTCCCGTTGCTTAGCACCGCCCAAGGCGATTGTCATTGGTTTTAAAAAAATGCCAATAAACCAGAGCACGTTTTTCTACTAACCCGGAATTTGTAATAAGAGTGATGCCACATTTTGATGCCCTCTTACTTGTCTGTCTTCAGCTGCAGGGGTCCATTATGGTGGGCTCACTCTTCCAGGTGTTTGTTGGTTTCTCTGGCCTCATCGGCCTCTTCGTGCGCTTCATTGGACCTCTCACCATCGCTCCCACCATTGCTCTCATTGGACTGTCTCTGTTTGACTCAGCTGGTACCAGTGCTGGCAAACACTGGGGCATCTCTAGCATGTGGGTACAATTCCCAAACAGTGTCTTATTAGTGTTTGGGATCATTCTGCTACAGAGTAAAAGAAAGATAAAACTGCTTATGTCAAGTCTGCCATTCTATTTTTTTTTTTTTGAATTTAAGACCACTGATTATGTTGCATGTAATTAGGTTTTGCTAAATGGAGATCTCTGTAAAAATGGAGTTCATGCAAGTTTAATGTGTTTCTGTCAAACAAACCTCTTATAGGTTTTGTTAAATCTGCTTCCTCCCCTGCTGGGACACAGCAACGTTTTTTATTAATAATTATAGACGGAAATCTGTGTCAAATCTTAATCTCTTGGCAGCGCAGGGAAGCCTATTAAAAGTTCCTTGCTTAGTTGCTCTACTCTGCTTTATGTTCCTCAGAAGTAGACTTAGCTGCAAAGTAACCTCGTCCTACTACTTACAGTAACACTGTGAATTTTATATGGTGAATTAATGTCTTTGTCCCTGTTTCACACAGGACCACAGCACTGATCATCCTATTCTCCCAGTACCTCCGTCACATATCTGTGCCCTTTCCTACGTACAGCAAAGAGAAAAAGCTGCACACCTCCCGTGTCTACGTCTTTCAGATTCTCCCAGTATGTTGCAAACAAGTTGATGAGGGACATGAAAAAAATGATGCATTTCTTTAGACATTTTTTTCTACTTATTCTTTCTACAGGTTCTGCTTGGAATCACTCTGTCTTGGCTCATCTGCTACATTTTGACAGTCTCCAATGTTCTTCCTGCTGAACCAGACCGGTATGGCTACCTGGCCCGCACTGATCTAAAGGGAGATATTGTGAGCCAAGCTCCTTGGTTCAGTTTTCCGTACCCAGGTAAGAGGCTGCCAAGCTATCACCTGAAGTGACGTTTTTGTATTTAAAAAGTTATTAGGAAAAATGGTATTATACTGTACACACTGTGTCATTCTCTGTTTTCTTGTGTTTGAATCCAAACTTAGGTCAGTGGGGGATGCCGACTGTGAGCCTGGCAGGGGTGGTTGGCATCTTGGCTGGTGTGATTTCCTCCATGATAGAGTCTGTAGGGGACTACCACGCTTGTGCCAGGCTGTCGGGGGCTCCACCTCCCCCTAAACATGCTATCAACAGGGGTATTGGCATCGAGGGACTGGGCTGTCTGTTGGCGGGAGCCTGGGGTACAGGAAATGGTACCACTTCCTACAGCGAGAATGTTGGAGCCCTCGGTATAACAAAGGTGAGATGAGCTTCTATGTGTACGCCAATAAGAAGTTTATCTGGAAGTTATTTACTAAAACGGACAGATGTGTGGATAAGCAACTTTAAAACTTAAAGAGGAACCATTTCTTCTTCTGTATTTTTCTTTTGGCAGGTTGGCAGTCGCATGGTGATAGTAGCCAGCGGAGTCCTGATGGTTGTCATGGGTGTGTTTGGTAAAGTGGGCGCCATATTCACCACTATCCCATCACCCGTGGTGGGAGGGATGTTCATGGTTATGTTTGGCGTCATCTCTGCAGCAGGAGTTTCTAATCTGCAGGTACATACCTTTTCGGCTAAATTGTTGATGTTTTTAACATTGACTTATATATATTCCAGGGACTACAGATGAAAATTAACTTTAGCTAACTCTGGTACTGCTAAGGAGCTGTGCATTGTCCATCCATCTATCCATCTTCGTCCGCTTATCCGGTTTCGGGTCGCGGGGGGAGCAGCTCCAGCAAGGGACCCCAAACTTCCCTTTCCCGAGCAACATTAACCAGCTCCGACTGGGGGATCCCGAGGCGTTCCCAGGCCAGGTTGGAGATATAATCCCTCTACCTAGTTCTGGGTCTTCCCCGAGGCCTCCTCCCAGCTGGACGTGCCTGGAACACCTCCCTAGGGAGGCGCCCAGGGGGCATCCTTACCAGATGCCCGAACCACCTCAACTGGCTCCTTTCGACGCAAAGGAGCAGCGGCTCTACTCCAAGCTCCTCACGGATGACTGAGCTTCTCACCCTATCTCTAAGGGAGACGCCAGCCACCCTCCTGAGGAAACCCATTTCGGCCGCTTGTACCCTGGATCTCGTTCTTTCGGTCATGACCCAGCCTTCATGACCATAGGTGAGGGTAGGAACGAAAACTGCCCGGTAGATTGAGAGCTTTGCCTTCTGGCTCAGCTCTCTTTTAAATCTAACGGTGCGATAAATTGAATGTAATACCGCACCCGCTGCGCCGATTCTCCGACCAATCTCCCGCTCCATTGTCCCCTCACTCGCGAACAAACCACATCATCTGCAAAGAGCAGCGATGAGATCCCCAGCCCACCAAACTGCAACCCCTCCCCACCCCAACTACGCCTCGATATCCTGTCCATAAATATTACAAACAGGATTATTGTCCCTGTCTAATAAATAAAAATATTGCATGAAAATTGCACTACATTTTCTCCTATTTTTTTTCACTCTCACATTTTCAGTATGCGGATATGAATTCTTCTCGAAACATCTTCATTTTTGGCTTCTCCATGTTCTCTGGTCTGGTCATTCCTAACTGGATTTTTAAGAACCCCACAGCCATTTCTACAGGTGAATGAATAAAATATCACTTGTATCATCATTTGTATTTTTCAGAAAAAATATCTTACTTTAACGTGATTATTTTAACTATTATATTGTGTTGAGTTCAGGTGTTGCTGAAGTCGACCAGGTGCTGCAAGTACTTCTGACAACCAGTATGTTTGTAGGAGGTTTCTTTGGCTTCATACTGGACAACACAATTCCAGGTATTTTCTCCATTTAATAACATTAATAGTTTATTATGTTTAGATTGTTTAAGTAATCTAAATCCTCATCTAGATCAACTCACCAGTATCATCATATTAACAGCAAAATAACATTGTAAAACAATACATAAAGATCCAGCACAAATGTCAAGTGAAGAGTCAATATACTGTCTTGAGTCTTCAGTAGATCGTAATAGAATGGTTTAATGCAGTTAACATGTGTCCAACAGGATCAAAGCATGAACGAGGCATCCTGGCCTGGAACAAGGCTCACGAGGATGACTGCAGCAACACGCTGGAGAGCGGAGAAGTCTACGACCTTCCCTTTGGCATCAGCTCATACTTGTCTTCTTCCTCCTGGCTGCGGTACATACCTTTCTGCCCTCCTGGTGAGTCCAGCTCCCTGGATGGATGCACAGCAGATACTAATGCCCTGGAGCCTAAGCAGCCACTCGGACATCCAGAACCTTCACAGATCATTATTGGAGTTGCTCTGTGAGTTGCTTACTCAATTCAGCATGCCATTTTTGGGGGATTTTTTCTCTCCAAAAACCATCAGAGGCAGCTCAGTTTTGGATCTCCTGTCCTTTGTTAAAGACATGTTACTGTAACAACATGGTGCAAAGTATTCCATGTGACCTTTTGGAGTGACATTTGCAAAAAGCACCTTGCATAAGATTGGTTAATATATGGACTTTATTTAGGGGGGTGCTTAGATACCTGAAGTTATATTTAGTCGATTTTTTGTAAATTATTATTGATAAAAGCTATATATATATATATATATATATATATATATATATATATATATATAAAAAAAAAAAATGTTTTCAAGAATACATATATATATATATGTATTCTTGAAAACATTTTTTCTGTACAATAATTTGTATTCACAGAGCATAACAATGTTCCGCATAAACAATGATTCATTTAGTTTGCTTGATGTTTTATTAGATTTCTTCCTCAGTCTTAGAATATGATCACAACCACGTGATGTGAATGTAATGCTTTATTCAGCATTTAAATCCAACGTATGGTTTCATGTATACCATATTTAATATTGTGTCATTATCAGTCTATGCATTTTACCTATTTGTGGCAACCGTTTCTGACAGGATTTCTCTCTCAGGCTCCTTTTACCCTGCCAGCATACAAGATGCAGTGTTTCCTCAATGTACAAACCAGGACTGCCCTCTGATCTCAATGGATATTTTTCTTACGTGCTTATTAAACTCCATCATGGAGCCATTGCATTGCAACACTGGTATCAGTTTGTCCCTGTCAGATCCTGCTTGATGGCTTTGTACAAACGAACAAAAGACCCTATCCATGCGCCTCGTTGGTG
This sequence comes from Perca flavescens, assembly GCF_004354835.1. NCBI lineage: Eukaryota > Metazoa > Chordata > Actinopteri > Perciformes > Percidae > Perca > Perca flavescens. The sequence continues at coordinate 3,153,752 of NC_041338.1, read as the reverse complement.
TTCAGTTGTGGAATTGGCCATATCCTGAGCGGTGTATACCAAGGTCAGCAGGGTGCGCTCAAAATAGTCCTGATGCAGGTGACCAATGTGATTTGAAAGGCCAGAGATGAGCCTCCATACGTTTGTCAGCTTCCTGGGAATGATCTCCTCACAGATGGTTTTCAGGTTTTTTGTCTTGCGGAGAGAAGCCAGCTCAGCATCTTGCACTGAAAACTCTCCACTGTTCTCAAAATGTATTCCATCCACCAGGATCTGGCAGATGACCAGAAGAATAAGAAGAAATGATCAGTGTTCATTATTGAGGTATATTTGCTGGTTAAACACTTCAGACACTTATTTATGGATATGTCCGTCTCACTTCAAATAAAAGATGTTCATCTTCGAAAGAGTTGTGGAAGGTGGGGTTCACAGCACTTGCCACCCCTCGCTTTATTCTGCTCGCAGCTGGGAACAGGGCTGGTGGGTAGAGAGAGAACACAGTGAGAATGAGGGATGGTAGAAAAAGCAAGTGCAGTTTTCTGAGAAAAGCCTTTCTTTCAGGTTTCATCACTTTTTTGTCTTGGGATTAACGCTTCTTGAAAGTGTTAAACTGGAAACCTCAGTGACAAGCAGTTTAAACAAACTCTGAACTGTTCTGGCACATGTGAGACCCAGGTCATCGGGCTCTCAACGGGACTTACTGCAGTTAATGTATGAAATGCCTTTTAAACTCTGCAAACTCTGACCTTACAGATGACTTGTGTCAGGTGACTGATGACACACGGATCATACAACAGGCTTCAGATGATTCGACATGCAGTGTATACGGGCTTAACATCTCAGCCTCATTCCCACAGCATGGGGAAAGCAAGTTACCTACAACAAATCTTGTGCAGTCTAAGAAAGCTCACAGGCAAAAACCTTTCCCTTTACTTTAGTGTTTATGATTGAGCATGATTATGCATTCGCTGAATAAAGTCTAAAAACTAAACTTGAAATACTAATAATTGTACAGAAACAGAGTTCATAGCCTATTTCCCTGATTATGTACAACATTCTGTCCATGAATTCTTGATATATTGTGATGACTAATAACAAAAACCCACTGCTATTGGCTCTGAGAGGCTGTAGCCAACAGTGCGGCTTTGAGCTAAATGCTAACATCAGCAAGCTAACATGATTAAAATGACATTCCTTACATACTGATGTTTAGGGAGTACAATCCCAAATCTATACTACACACTGATTCTACACAGAGAGCAGACCTGGAAGCCAGAAAACCTTTTTGGCTTATGCGCTGGGTGAGCATTTCACCAGGGACCGGTATCCTTATATTACATCTTTGGTATACGCAACCAAAGTATTGGACAAATTGAAATGTTGACCTGATTATGCCATTTTAAGATAATAAAGTTGTTGTGACATTTCACATACAACCACATGAGGGTGCTACAGGAAAAGTCAGGGGATCACCAGAGTCCGAGAGTTTGATCATCTGGGGAACATGAACGTCTCGATTTTATGGCAATCCGTCCAATATTTGTTGAGATATTTCACTCCAGACCATTTAGACCACTGTTTTCACTTTCTGTCCAGTATCTCCAACATTCTTCAGGGGCTGGTTTTATTAATTGGACATTTTCAAAGCCTTTAATTTTAAAATCCTACATCAGAATGGCCCAATATTACCCAAGTAACAGTCTGGGGTGGTGTACTATCAACCTGAGGGGAAATGAGTCCTTCTAAACAGAATAAAGAAAAAGTTAAAATATGGCTTTAATTAGCAGCCTGAAAAAGAGTTAAAATATGGCTTTAATTGGCCATTTTCAAAGTCTTTAATTTTAAAATCCTACATCAGAATGGTCCAATATTACCCGAGATCAGTCTGGGGGTGGTGTACTCTAACTCTTAGGGATGTGCTTCACAAAATCTATCCCACAAAAATCATAATAGTCCAATAGAGAAAAGACAGTGCACTTTGATATAGAAGTCTGATGATGTTATTGCATAGTTTTTCAAGTTGAACAATCACCAATCAATTTATCCAGAGCAAATTGGTCAGTAACGCTGCTGATCAATGATTTAAGGTCCAAAATGCAACCATGCAGTGTAGTAGGAACTGAGGTAGGCTATATGTAGCCATTTCAGGATCACACAGGATTAAGTCATCTTTGTTATAGTGAAGTAGTATATCACTTGACATGGTAAAGATACGTTTCAGACAAATAACTGAGGTTTTTTTAGTCAGATCAACTTTGATCTGTTGAGCAGTTGAATAGGCGATTATGGATGTGCTGTTCAAATCATACAAAATAACATCCAATCTTATGTTTTTGTATGTCTTTCATTCAACAATGTAATTGCTAAAGGAACAAAAGACTTGCTAAACCTGGCTGTTATTATTTCCTTTTGCAGAATCCTTCCATTGCCCTGACAGCTCTCAGGGTCACTAAGAATGTGCTCAGCCTTACTCAGAATGAGGTCCTTCACAGCTGAGCAGCTGGTCACACCCAATGACCCGACTCGCCATACTGACCATACGCTGCAACCTATTCTAGACTAGGCTGCCCATGTTACCAAACACGCTAATCAGACCAAAGGACAGTATGCTCTGAAGGACAGCCTTGAAAAACAGTTGCAAAAAGTATTGATCCACAAACTGGACAGATTTGAATGTACTGTCAATATTTCTATGTATAAAACTTACTACTGTACATTCTCTTTTTAAGGCTCAGGTCTCACACAACATCATCTATCTATAAATTGCAGGAACATCTGTCTGTCTGTGTGTCTGTGTGTTATGCGCATATCTCTTGAACCGTTAGTCCGATGGATTTCAAACTTGACAGGTGTCTTGCTACGGGCACGAGTAAGTGCAGTGCCAAGTTTGACGTTGTTTGGATTAGAAATACAAAATATATTGTTATATATATATATATATATATATATATATATATATATATATATATATATATATAGGTAAAAGAAGCACACATTGGCTTTTGCCGCTCTAGCCGCTGGCAGCTCCTCTTCTCGGTACCAGAGAGCAGCGGAGCTTTGGCAGCTAAAATGTGAACTACACCTCAGACATAGGAGCCGATTTATGTTTTCCTCCGTGGGTGCTCACGGGCGCACGCCCTTAAAAAAAAAATAGTAAAAAATTGTTTGCATTTCAGAACCTTAGGAAAGCGGCCGACATGAACACACATGCCTCTTAACTCGATAACAAGTAAAGTAGGCTATCTTTCAACTCAGGACAGCGCCACTTCTCACAAATACAGATAGGATTGGAGATGAGAAGTTTAACTGACACGTAACCACGATCAGCTTCGTGGGAAATTAAGAATCATTGCCAACGACATAACCAATCACACTATGACAGACTCTCCACTTAGCACCAACTGCAATGTTTAAATTTAAATGAATGTAGCCTACTGGCAGTCTGACGTGGGTGCTCAGTATCAGCGTACGGTATCGGCGCGTATGACCTCAGACCCACAAAAATGTGCAAAGTAGCACTACTTACTACTACTACAGCCTTTGACTCTTTTCCTGCTATTGTATTAAGTTGCTGTGAGCTGGCAGAACATAACGTAATCTCGGAGATTATTCCTTCAGAGTGCTTTGCAATGCCAGAAAATCTCCGTTGAACCGGGCAGACACATCAGTTTTCATCAGACTCACCCTGGGTCAGGTTAATTAAGTCTACTGCTAACTTACAACACTAATAACATTACCGTCGCCAAAATAAACCGCGAATCAGGTGGGGTTTGGAAGGCAGTTGTAGGCCACTAACCCTCTGGGCTGATGTAATAATATATTTCCCAAAACTGGAATTGGATAGTTGAGATGATTCTACATTCGGAGATGGACATACTCCAGTTATTATTTTCAGGAGTTCTTGCGGTGCAGGCTCCACTGTCCCAACACCTTGGCTGTCAAGCAGGCCAGGACAGGAAATAGCTTTTTTTTTTTCCTACCTTAGCTCTCTAACTAGGATGAACTCTCCTTATTCACTTTTCATGCACCCAGACTCTTTTTGAGTGTGGGTTTTTCACACAACTTTACACTGTATATAAAGTATACATAGCCTCTCTTTAAAACAAACAGTAATATATATACAATAAATACAATATAAATAATAAAACCATCAATATCATAGTCAATAGAATCTATCAAACGGTCTAACTGCAGATGTTGTCATTACCTAGCAACAGGAAATAGCCTCCTTGCCACTCTTTGCGGCCTAGTGGTGCATACAGATCAAATCAGGGATCACGTGTAGGGAATGTTCACCAGAGGTTCTGTAAATATTTTTTAAGAAAAGAGTGTCTATTTCATCCCAGTCTGATCACATTTTTGCTTTTTGATGTTGTATTACAGACAGTGTATGAAAATAGTCATACATTGTGTCATTATGTTACTGATGGTTGGAGTTCCAAGTAAATAATTCCCCTTTGTGCTGGGGACTCCCTGGAACTCCTCAAGGACCCCTGGGGGTCCCTGGACCCCACATTGGGAGTCACTAGTGGGCTACATATCTTGTACATTTGACTTTCATACACCAGGGGGCGGTGCTGATTTATGCTGACAAGAGAAAAGGAAGGAAGAAGATATGTTGCCTGGCATCTTGGGCATCTCACATGTCAATGATCTCACATCAGCAACCATATAAATTATTATTAATAGCCTATTAATATTATTCTACCTATTATTATTATAGTAGTAGTATGGATAGCCTATTTTAAAATCTGTACTCTGTCAAGCACCAACGTGCTATTGTTTTGCTGCCGCCATTAATATCAGCTCTCCGCTGATTGGCTGACACACTTTGAGTTGACGTATTTCATTGGTCCGCTTTGGTTTTGTATAAAGTCAACCACACAATTGGTCTAGGCAAGTGTTAGGCAAAGGCATTAAAATCCCGCCCACTCTCACTCTGATTGGCCGAGAGGGCAGCCTGCAGCGGGTCGACACACTAGGGATTGGTGAGACAGACGTCGGTCACGATCCCATCCGAGCCATTGGCTGTTGGTGCGGAGCAGTGAGACAGGCAGGCCGGCGGCTAACCGTGAACACACACAGAAGGAATGTTTTTATCGGCGGAGCCGCGGCCGCTACGCGCTTTGTGGATTCAACTTCACACCTACACGCACAGAACTGTGAGTAAGAGCCGCGGTGGTTGCTTTTTCTCATGTGCACAGTCAGCTAACGTCATATTGTTGTCAGAGAAATCAGCTGTTTGATCAGAGAAATCAGCTGTTTGGTCAGTTCATGGTGAAGAGTCCTGAGAAGGTCCTTCCATTGTGAATAAAGTGTGTGTGTGTGTGTGTGTGTGTGTGTGTGTGTGTGTGTGTGTGTGTGTGTGTGTGTGTGTGTGTGTGTGTGTGTGTGTGTGTGTGTGTGTGTGTGTGTGTGTGTGTGTGTGTGTGTGTGTGGGCTGCTGTAGATCAGCGATTAATAACACTGTACTTAGTTACTGAGATCAGCAGAGCTCTTTACTTTCCACCATGTGCAGAAATCATCTGTCGACCCCTGAGACACACGCTGCTATCGTTGCTGCCTTTCCAATCAGATCGTTTACCGTTTGGACCAGATGATATATGTATACATAATTCATGTCTAGACATATTCGTGGTCTAAGTGAAGCAGTTGTATTAGGTTAGCCGGGAGTCATAGCAGACAGCCTTTGTTTGTGTCTGTAGCTTCCTTTGTAACACACACACACACACACACACACACACACACACACACACACACACACACCCCAACATGTGATTTTGGGAAGAATATTCTATGCTTTGGTTATGTAATAGTAGATGTGCTCTATCTGTATGCAGCTCAATGTTACCTGTTTGCATCGTTTTGAAGAATTGACTTATCATTATTGCACATGTTGAATAGATTACCTGCTGTGTGTGTGTGTGTGTGTGTGTGTGTGTGTGTGTGTGTGTGTGTGTGTGTGTGTGTTGTAAGTTGTCTCTGATTTTAAATTAAGTCCATAGTAGTCTGATACTGTAATAATGAGTAATGCTAGGCCTTTACACATGCGGCTGGCACTAAGCTGGCTGTAACCCTAACCCTTAACACTCCACTGTGAAGCCCCACTCTTCCGGTGATTTAATACAAAGTACAAAATAAAGGAACAAAGTGCAGGAAGAGGCCTGCATGTCCTTGCAACATCCCAGTGTACCTGTTTACTTAAAACCAAATACTTTCAACATTACTGTCCCCGCCGGTTTACTTAGTCAGCCTCATTGCTGCTTCTAGCAGCTAGAGGTTAGCCAGGAAAAACAAGCAAGCAATGGTGCCATTTCCATTGGCATCTTAGTGTAAATCACCCTTCTTCTTCTTCATCTTCACTCTCGGTTGTTTGTTTTCTTTCGGTTTGGCGCCAGCTGCATGATGAACGTCACCACTGGCCCTCCACATAACCGGCTGGACTTTGTCCCAGGGAGCTGAACATTTTGAGTAGTTGAGCGACCCATGGCCCACATGAGAATGGGCAAGGCAGATAGTGTTGTTTTTTTTTCAATTCTAATTTAGAATATTCATTGACAGTCCTACTGTGTATGCCTGACTGAATCTCTGCTGCCTGATGTGAGGGAAGTATGTGATAACGTTGTTGAATATCGCAACAATGATTTAAAAAAAAAAAGATTTATTGTGCAGCCCTAGTTTGAGATAATGTAATCACAGAACTCAACAAATTATAAGCTATAAAACATAGGTTTAGTTGTTTTTAGACATTTCAATGCATAAATGTTGCATCTACCTTAAGGACCTGAGGTACGGCCTTCTCCTCTTCAGTCACCCTCGGGATCATTGTGACATCCCTGCTTGCATGAGTTACATGAGCTTACAAGAGCTTTGTATTATCAATTCTTTGACAGTATTATTGCACTGTACAGCACCTAATGACCATCTAAGTTCAGTTTTTGGTTCACATGTCTTGACATGCTTCTTGGTTGTGGCAAATGAGTTATCCAGTTGGTACAGAATGGACTTTAGAATGTGCCTCCTGATTACTGGCCTAAGAATTATGGTCACGATTCTCGCTGGGAAAGCATTTCTTTTCTTCTGTAACCAAAACAAATTTATTATTGATATTTGCTTCACTGAATGTCTGTAGAAGTGTCTGACACAATTACCAGAACCTGTAACTCATGTCCCAACCCACTGAAACCCTTCTGCTAAATTGAAAGCAGATTTCCTGCTTTTCTAATCCACACTTTGTTCAAAAAACAACACACAATTCTCTACATTGGGAGCTATCTTCTTCAATAACATCTCTTGTGTTGACCTGCAACACACTGCCATTCAAAATGCTAAACTACCCACTCTGACTCCCCACACGGGCAAACATGTGTTACACAGTTGTTCCATTAGCAATCAGAGCTTCAGCAACTGAAGGGCCACATACAGGTGAGCTCTTCTGTTTGAGTGAGGAGGAGGAGGAGGAGGAGGAGGAGGAGGAGGAGGAGGAGGAGGAGGAGGAATCTCTGATGGGAGTCGGGTAGAGGGAGAGAGCTCACTGACCACTTGTGATCGGATCTCGCTCTATATGCAAATAAACACATGCGTCATTTCTGTTTGTGTTTCCGTTTTAGAAATGTCAGTTGTTCCTCTCACATAAATCATACATTAGAAACGTGCAATGACTTGGAAAAAGCGCTGCCCACAGTGTCTGTGTGCTGACTGGTTGGGGAGCGTAATTCCGAGGGCAGGTTCAGCGTACACTAAACACAGAAGTATAAACCAGTGAGGAGAGCAAAGACATTGTAAAGTGAATAAACGGAGAACCACAAACTTCTAAAGACACGGTGACTTCATCTGTTGGTAATTCTGGCAGTAAAGTGAAGGCTGTTACAACTTGGAGACTGGAGTGCACACACAGTGTCTCTCTCACACACACACACACACAAACACACACACAGTGTCACACACACACACACACAGTGTCACACACACAGCACACCTTTTGTGTTGAATGAAATCACATTATTTTACAGTTATGTATTCGCACAGAGCAACATCGTGATTGCGATTAGATTAATCATGCAGCCCTACTTTTTAAAGGCAACTTGAATATGGTAATGACCTCTTGTCTCCCTTCCACACACACACACACACACACACACACACACACACACACACACACACACACACACACACACACACACACACACACACACACACACACACACACACTCTGAGTGGCCATGGGCAACAGGTCCAGTGGTGCAGCTATGCTAGCCTACTAACAGCCTCAGTCTATTCAGCAGCTCTGTTGATATTCCACTGGCGAGCTGTGCTACTGCACGACAGCAGCCAAAAGCAAGCTGACTGCCAGTTCACTTGTGTGTCTCACGGAACAGATACGCTTCCATTTTATTAAAAGTATGAACTGACTCCGACCATTTTTTTTTGCAAGGATTGATCGAGGCTCCCACTACAGGCAGATTCCCTCTACTAGCTAAGGTAATAAAAAGTCAGCTGAGACTGAGCTGTTGTCGGTGGTTCCATCCCTGGGTTTTTACAGGTATATCTGGCAACCCGGCCTGCCTGTCAAACTGGGCAGTTGATACCAACACACAGACCAAAACAGAAATTCCGTCACGGAACGGAAATTTCAAAAGGACAAAATACTGGCATTAGTATTGTTGTCAGAAAACATAGTATTTCAACTTAGCATGTTTCCTTAATATCTGATGATGCATTGGGGTCATTTTTTGATTTATTACAGTAAATGTATTACATATTGGACCTTTAAAGCTCCCATGGCAGACACAAAATGGCACATTCTAAGGAAAGCTCATTGTGGGACTGGCTCTAGTGGCTGTAATTCTGCACCAAGGCTGAATTTTGGGAAAGAGACTTCAGATACAGTATTAGGGGACCACTAAGGTCTATATAAAAGAGACTTCAGATACAGTATTAGGGGACCACTAAGGTCTATATAAAAGAGACTTCAGATACAGTATTAGGGGACCACTAAGGTCTATATAAAAGAGACTTCAGATACAGTATTAGGGGACCACTAGCATGTAGCCTTTTCAAGCTACAACACTTGCCTGTCACAGTGGCAGAAAGTGAAAAAAGGTCATTTCAGACTCTGCTTCCAGGTCAAATTGAAACAGGTGACGCCATAATCCATATAGCCAGTTCCTCCTGCATGCTCCAATAATTACTTATTTAATTCAATTTAAATCGTTTTTTATTGCATTTATTTTACAGTGGGTACCTCTGCTTTTATTGTGTTATCTATTTACTTTGTTTTATCTTTTGTGCAGCACTTTGGAAACCTTGTGTTTGTTAAAATCGTGCTATATAAATAAAGTGGATTGGATTGGATTGAATCATCTTTTACGCTCACTACTCTCTCCTAGCTGGCGCACAAATCTGATTCTGCTCTTATGAATCTGTGCTTGTGCGCTCTCTACGGTTAACTTGAAGAGCGAGCAACGCTTCACTTTAGTTTGTGCTCTCAAATCTTTGGCATAAACACGCCCATAAAAGCACAGACATTCACACTGAGCATGGTGTGGTCTGGTTTACACTTCTATGACATATAACTACACAGTGTGGCTGTGTGTGTGTGTGTGTGTGTGTGGGGGGGGGGGGGTGGCTGGCGGCTGGCCACAGCTAACTGTGAAATGTGCTCATGCTTCTCTTTTGTTCATTTGAAACAATCCAGCCACATTGAGGTTCTTGTCAAGCCTGCATTGTGATCTGTGGAACACGCGCACTAAACACTAAACACCCCGTGACTCATCTGTTGTGGCTCTGGTCTAGAAACTGCATGTCAGCAAATGAAGATGGGCACGCACACACGCACACACACACACACACACACACTCACTCACTCACTCATATAAAAGCAGCGTTGAGGCTGCTGAAACAGCATTTCTTCTAATCGTGGTGTGTTGTTAAAGACTCGTATCCATCTGCCTGTGAAGATATTGAACAATATGTCAATGTGTCTCCTGGAGTTTCTTTACCTTGGATGTGAGATAATGATGGTTCACTTTAGCTGCTATGGTCTCTTATAACTGTTTTCTTGATATTTGTCCTTTTTAGGGGTCCAAGCCCGAGGGGGCAAGGGAACCGCGTGTTGCAAGGGAACCGCGTGTTGCAAGGCAACGCGGTTCACGTCTCCAGCGGAGCGTGGAACCCTATTGTTTTTCTAAGGATTCTTCTTCTTCTTCTTCTTCTTCTTCTTGTTCTTGTTCTTCTTCTCCGCCTAAAACTACGACTGCAGCCTAAACCGTATATGGTGGGGGGGTTGCCATTTTCAGGACTGGTCCAAAACCCCGCAAGGACCTCAGGCGCAAAAATTGAGCCATTTCCACCACTAGGTGGCGCTATAGAAGAAAAAACGCGTTTGGCCCTATAACTCCCACACCGTACACCCGACATTGAAAAACAATACATCTACGCATTCCCTGGATCCAACTGTATCACGTGATATAGGCCACGCCCATTTCCGCTTAGAATTTTATGCATGAAAAATCGTGATTTATCAAAAACCTACTTTTTCGAACTCCTCCTAGACCGTGCGACCGATCTGCACGAAACTTGGAACCTAGCATCCCCAGACTGACCTGTCAAAAATTTATAAAAGGAATTTTTGTACGATAAAAATTGTGCATATAACGCACAAACTAATTTGTGTAGCTAACTATGAAAACACCAACTTTGCCATATCTCAGCCAAAATAAATGCTATCAACACCAAACTTTAGATTATTCTTTGCCATGACCCTCTGGAGGGACCCCATGCGTTTTTCAAAAATGTGTCACTAGGGGGCGCTACAACTACAAAAAGTTTATATCTCATGAACGGCTCATCCTATTTATACGAAATTTGATGCGTACCATCTGGGGCCGATCCTGAGGCGAACCCTAGAGTGGGGTACTGAGGGGTCAAAGTGGGCGTGGCCTATGGGACCTAAGGTGACCCAAGTCTAGATATACCACTTACACTAATGTGAACAACTTTAAATTTACAGGGTAGATGGACAATGGGCCATGGACCACACCTACCAAAAATTACACATGTGGACCACTAGGTGGCGCTGTAATGCTTTTTTGTCTTTAACTCCCACATTACACATTGCACATTAGAAATTTTTACATCCACGTGTTCCTTGAATCAAGCTGAATTACCTGATATAGGCCACGCCCCTTTCCGCGCAAAAGTCTTTTCGCAATATCGTGCAATGTGCAAAACCAACTTTTTCAAACTCGTCCTAGGCCGTGCGACCGATCTGCACAAAACCTGGTAGATAGCATCTCCAGATGGACCTGACAAAAAGTTATTGAAGGAATTTTGCTACGTTAAAGTATGCGCATTTGACGACAAAACAAATTTTCCTAGCTAGCTACCACACACATATATCTCGGCCAAATTAAATGTGATCAGCAAATCACTTGAGGTCCTTGTTCAACATCTGAGGACGATAATCTGTACCAAATTTGGCGAAGATCGGCCTTTAGGGGGCGCTATAAGCAACGTTTATTTGTTTCGCCCACTAACTCAATGCATTTCAATGGGAAATTTGCAATTGCAATATCTCTTCCACAGTAAAAGCAATCAACACAAAACTTGTGCAGTGTCTAGGGCTTTTATTGTGAAATGTAAGAACTGAAGGAGTGAATCTGGTATGCGTTGCCTTTGTCAGGATTAAAAGTTTGCCTTCTTGGTTCGGGCTGCAGAGCCGCTGTGTTGTTGTTTTAAGAAGAAAAAGACATGCCTTTATTTATCCCGCCAGAGGAAATTTACATTTTCACTCTCTTGGTTCAGTTACACACATTACACACTCTGTACTTTGGTCTGTAAGGGGACTTGAACACTCTGGTTCCCAACCCAACTCCTTATGGAGTAAGTAGGGATGTAACTAACAGTATGAAACGGTTCTAGTGACCAAAATTATCACGGTTTTCGGTATTATCGCAGCATTTTTAGAAGTGTGTTCAAAATGTTTAGAAAGCACTGATAGGCCTCCACAAGCTGAAATGGTTTCAAAAAGTGTAACCATGTTTATTATATTACAAAAATGTCCTGAGCGCTGTCATCTCCTCCTTTCGCCATGATTCCAACTTCAACAAACGCACACCGTAGGCTACGCAGGGCGCCTGCGCGGTACCTTCAGGAGACTCGGATGGAGCTGCGAAGGATTAAACACACCGTGGTAATCCAACCGTGATAATAATATTTTAAATGACAATGGTAATTGTTATCGTCAACATTTTTATCGTGGTTTACCGTTACACCGGTATTCGTTACACCCCTAGGACTAAGCTACTGCCACCCCAAATCCTCACTTCAATTCTTTTTTTGGGAGACTAGAGTGTTTCTGCAATGGCTTTAGAAAAAGAAATGATTGCAATGTTCTTAAGATGATAAAAAGCCCTCTTAGTAATGTTTTTAATGTGCGGCTCCAAACTGAGATCTGGGTCAGTTTTCCACCTTATCACAGGGGTTCAATGCCAGTGCTCGCATATTATATACTTTGAAGCAGTGGTGGACTCTGCCAAGATTTAGCATTTGGCCTTTAGGATGTGATTGTTTTAAAATATAAGTATACTTCCCTCGAAGCACAGGCATACCCGAGCGCCTTTCTGGCTACAGGTTTATTTTCCTCTCCAAATCCACCCTGAAAACTAAACCCAGTATAATAAGAAAATAAAGACCATATTAGTGTGATAGAACATAAACTGTTGCATGCACAGCATGTCGAATAACATTCACCAAAGTAAAATATAGACAATAAACACAGGACACCCAGCACGTTTCGATAAAGCACGTTTAGCGTCAATAAAAACGCCAAAGGCACCTGACCAAGCGTCCGTATTTTACGCAGTGAGAGTGAGAATGTGTTGTTCTTTACTTTGTGCACAAGGTAACTGGCCATGTTGGTGTGTCTGTTGGTTGGTCCACCACTAAAATATCTCAACAACTTTTAGATGTGTTGCAATGAACTTTGGTACCCAGAGGATGAATCCTACTCACGTTGATGATCCCCTGACTTCTTCTCTAGCACCACCATGTGGTTGATCTTTGTGGTTTTGAGTAAAATGTGTCGACGACTATTGGATGTGTTACTTTTGTTTCACACACTTGTGCTTTATAAGTCTTAAAGGTTTCCTTCTGATCACTGACCTCACATTAAAGTCCCTCATATCCGTTCAGAAACTTTCAGATGTAATTGCAACAATAACAATAAGTTATGTTCACATTTTTGTCATCACCCTCGCATGCTCAACACTGAGAGAGTCATTCCTGTCCATACAGGCGTTCCACAGAGAGTGTTTGCTTAATAACATCCATCCATCCATTTTCATCTCTTATCTGTAGGATTGGGTACCGAAACCCGGTTCCACTATGGAACAGATTCCTACGCAACCGCTAGGAATCAGACCGGATTAGAACGCAGATTTCGGTTCCTCATTTTGGTTCCATTTAATGTGTTGACTGAAATGTTTTCCCTCTGTCGCTCCGAAATGGACGTAAAAATATCACCCTTTCTCTGTAAGTTAGTAGTTAGCTAGCTACCGTAAATGTAGGCTACTTTTAAAATGCCATATTTTCCCTCTGGGCTCACCAAAACGGATGTAAAAGCATATTTTTCAGTTTTTTCAAGAATTGGTTTAAGAATCTGAATCATTTTTAAAAGTACCGGTTCAGAATCCTAAAAATCCAAACGATACCCAACCCTACTTATCCGGGGTCGGGTCGTAGACGCCACAGCTCCAGCAGGGACCCCAAACTTCCCTTTCCCGAGCCATAGTAGCCAGCTCTGACTGGGGGGATCCTATAGGCGTTCCCAGGCCACGGTGGAGCTATATTCTCCCCACCTAGTCCATGGTGGACGGGCCTGGAACACCTCCCTCGGTTAGCTAACCAGGGGACATCCTTACCAGATGCTGAACCACCTCAAGTGGCTCCTTTCGACGCAAAAGACCAGAGGCTCTCCAAGATCCTCACGAATGACTCAGCTTCTCACCCTATCTCTTGCTGAGATAGTAAAACCATCTGAATTTTGTACAAAAAAAGACTTTGTAAGATATCCTGCTGATGTGTAACTCAGACTGTTGAAGCCTTACGTTAGCTTCAGCTAAACTTTAGAAGTCATATTGTAGACCGACTGTGCTCCATCTCCTCGGGCCAGTAGAGACTGGAGAGGAACTGTTACTGTGACCGCTTAGTCTTTCAGTACATGTGGGAAATGTTTTAAACAGACATCATTTAGCCTAGCTACTTACTTGTCCAAATGTACTATCATCTTTTTCAGTAAATTAATTATTCAACAGCAAATCATGCTGCCTCAGTGCATATTTTTGTCACGGTTTATTAACAGTCAATTGTGAAGTAGAATTCAATGGTGTACCAGTTTGCTGTCTACAGTTGCCATTCAGTTACCATTACATTTAGTTTTGGAGACATGTGTTAAACAGTTGATAACAACAGATAACCGCTGAGTCATAGTTCCAGCCATCTCTGATTCATAACTAAAGATGACTGTTTTGTCAACATGGCCAGTGGCTCCCCTGGTCTCCTAGGATGAGAAGAATCCTGGCGATGAATTATGAAATGAGAAGCAATAAAAAGATGAAAAGAACCCCATAATACTAGATACAAATAAGCTAGTCAAAAGATAAAAGAAATGGTAAAGAAGAAATCAGAGGAAGAGATGAGAGAGAATCCAAAACAGATTTCGAGGTGGTAGAGGACAGAAATAGCCTGACGTCGACAGATCAAATAGCAAATGCGAGTAAGTCTGGAACCTTTTAGTTCATTTTTTACTACCACTGGGTGTTATCATTGGCCGTGGACTAGAGCTGTAAGCGGGCCTTAAAAGTTAGGCCCGACATGCCCGAGCCTGACAGAATTCGGCCAGAGCCCAAAAAGTACATTTTGATTGACAGCTTTTTAAAAGCCCTAACCCGTTTACAGCCAAACATTATTCAAATGTGCGCACGCCCACGCAGCTGTTTTGCCTTTTGTCAAGAGTGAGTCATTTCTACATGTTTTAACATCATTTATTCATGACTAACGTAGGCTATAGGCCACTTGGAAGTTGGAACAAAGAAATAAAATAAGTCCTCCAGAGGTCAGCCTCCGTTTCACCTCCTCAACATCCATTTTCGCGCTAATCGAAATGCATCACCTGACCGTTCATTTACCGCGCAACCCGGAGCGCGAGCCCGAGCGCGAGCCCCACCCGAGCCCGTGTACAATGATAGAAATTAAGACCGAACCCGTCCATCTTCAGCTCTACTCTGGACACAGTTGGATAGACAACCAATTATGGTTTTCACGATCACCAATGCTTTGGTATGTCGATGCCAAAATTCTGAAAACTGAAAACGAGATACAGCAGGTACCAGGGGTGCAGTCCTTCAGCATCTACACCTAACCGTGTTCTAGTCCGACGAACAAGAGAAGGAGGTATCATGGTGTGCCTTTTGACCACAGCTGAAATGTATACGTGCGTGCATACTGCTGATCCAACAATGTCCCTTCTTCTCCTTTTCCTGTTCTTGTTGTCATCGAGCAGTAGGAGAGATCGTTCCAAGTGACTCCCTGGAGGTGCCAAACGAAGCCGCCATGTCGGTGACCGTTCATGAGAACCGCAAATCCCGCACCAGCACGGGCTCCATGAACATCTCGCTATTCCACAAGCCTTCCCATCCCGACAGCGTCCTGACCCACCTGAACACGTTGAGGAAACAGTGCATGTTCACCGATGTCACGCTGTGGGCCGGGGACCGCTCTTTCCCATGCCACAGGTAGAGACACGCTGGCAACATGTGTGCATTTCACCGCTGGCTTAGAACAGACTCAACAGGAACCTTTCTAGAGACACTCGGTACATTCGTTTGTTGTTTTTGGTTGTCTTTCTAACCTCTAGACGCCATTGGGAGGGTTCCTTTTTAAAAATGTATTCAGTTACAATTATTATTTACCTGTTAACCCTTGTGTTGTCTTCCTGTCGACCTGCAACTTTTTGTTTTTCTGGGTAAAAATTTTAAACTAAAATTGGTTGACACCTTTTCTCACTTTTCTCGATGTTTTTGTCACTTTTTTCCCAAGTTTTTTTTGTTACTTTTTCCAGAGTTTTTTTTTTTTTTTTTTTTTAGACATTTTGTCAATTTTTTTCAATGTTCTTGTATAATTTTTTCCCCAAAAAATGGTATCAAATTGAATAAAACACCCAAATTCAGTGTAAGTAGTGAACTGCTCATTTCTTTTACGGAACCATCCACGTTATTTTAAATTTTTTTGACAATGTGGTTGAAAGAAACCCAAATTTTCTGATATAGAAACCTTTTGAAAACTGGTCAAATTAAACAATGTAGCCAGTAACCTAAACCAAGTATCCTAATATTAAAGTAATGTAACTACCTCAATACAAAATTAGCAAATAAAGACGAGAGAGAAAATAAATATCAATAGGATGGCTTTTATTTAAACTTAACACACACTTAGCCCAGTGTATTTTTTAAAGAAAAATATGCTTTTTATGAAGCTGATTCACATAAGCACATTGGTGTCACTGGAGTCAGGGTGTATTTTATTACCTTCAGAAGTTTAGGAACAACTCTACATCGTTCTTTATTTTAAACTGCTCCTAATTTTTACTTAATTTATCCGTAATCTGATTATGCCTTTTTTTTTTTTTTTTACTTTTAATGGAATACGATAATTAGTTTGTATCCTGATGACGTACCGCCCCTCCATGTATTCCATCCCTCATGCCTTTGGATCTTTGGACCTGTGACCTGTGACCTGTGTTTGTGTCTTGCAGGGCTGTCTTGGCGGCGTGCAGTCGTTATTTTGAGGCCATGTTCAGCGGCGGGCTTCGAGAAAGTCTGGACAGTGACGTCAACTTCAGAGACAGCATACACCCCGAGGTACTTCTCATCTTACTGAGGACCGTCGTTGTGTATTTATTTCCCCTCTTGAACGTGAAAGCCTCCGTGTGTTTCAGACAGAGGGCTGTAATCTGTCATGGCATCAGAAAGCTCTTCAGATCAACGCTCTGGCCCAGAAACTCTGCCCTGTTCATGTGGGTACACCCATGACATTCCCTTCGCCACCGTTGGATTTCTTTATGCCATATTATTAGATATTATTATAGGAAGTAGAGAAATGAGGGGAGAGAGAGATGGAATGACATGAACCAGGTTTGTTGTCGTTTATGGTCGCTGCCCCCACCCCAAGGCCACCAGGGAGCCACTCCATGCTGGGTTTTTGAGGACGATATCGATATTTGAAAGTGTGATATTTGAATATTTGAAATAGGGCTGGGCGATATGGAGAAAATCAAATATCACAATATTGTTGACCAAATACCTCGATATCGATACCACAACGATATTGTAGTGTTGACTGTTGGTGCTTTCACAAAATATTTACACAATGAGATTTTTGATAAATAATCATCAGTAATGTGGATATAATGACTAAGTGGGTAAAGGCAAATAATAGAACAGTTACAACAGTCTGGTAAGTTCAGAAAATGACATCACTTTATTGTAATAGCCTTTAAAACCAGGAAAAGACAACACTTAAGCCATAATACGATATCCAAAATCTAAGTCGATATCTAGTCTCATATCACGATATCGATATAATATCGATATATTGCCCAGCTTTAATTTGAAACGACTTTTAAATTATTTTTTTTTCCCCCAGAGCCCCTGTCTCCACAGTAGACGATCTGCTGACTGTTGGACCGTTTTATTCTCTTCTCTCTTAGAACGAAACTGCAAATCAAATTTAATTTTGTCGTCTTCCCTCGCTTTGCTGTATCGTTGCTGCTCTCTCTCTCTCTCTCTCTCTCTCTCTCTCTCTCTCTCTCTCTCTCTCTCTCTCTCTCTCTCTCTCTCAGTCACTCTCTCTCTCTCTCTCTCTCTTATTCCCGAGGATGAATCAGGGCTCTAGTTAGCGTCTCTACAGATTGTTACATGTCTTTTCTTGGTTGGAAAAGCTGTGCGCCACTAAGGTATGTCATGTGGTCCGATGACTTCTCATATGAGCCAAGATGTTGTTGAGGCATTCAAGAGCCTTCCGATTGGTCGTGTCATCCAGTTGCATACTATAATCTCAGTGGTTAACTCTAATTCTCTGCTCTTCCAGGTCTTGGAGCTCCTGCTGGACTTTGCCTATTCTTCTCGAGTCATCATAAATGAGGAGAACGCTGAGTCATTGCTAGAGGCGGGCGACATGTTGCAGTTTCATGACATTCGGGACGCAGCAGCAGAGTTCTTAGAAAAGAACCTGCACTCCTCCAACTGCCTGGGGATGATGCTGTTATCAGACGCTCACCAGTGTAAAAGGCTGTACGAGCTGTCGTGGAGGATGTGTCTGCTACACTATGACACGGTAAAGACTTAGGGCCCGATTTTAACCATCTAAGTAGAGCCCGACCGATAAAGGATTTTGAAGGCCGATATCGATACAAATATTTGGTGATTTAAAAATCCGATATTCCAATACAATCGGCCAATACATATTTTTTTTTTAAATCCAGAAACGCGTAACAAAACATAAACAGATTTATAACATTAGTTATTTGTAGTTTATTTATGAGTCCTCAATAAAATAATGATAATGCAGTTTAAAAATACACTTGTTTGTTTTATTGTCACAACAGAAGAACATCAAAATATATTACACAATACCAACTTAAGACATGAAAATTAAAGTCCTTCGAACAAAAACACAATAACAAGAGTGTTGCCAACAGGGGCGTTGTAGAGCGCCCTCTGGTGAACAGACTATGTAACGCCAACACTCAGAACATGGTTGAAGGGTGTTTCATCCGTTTTTATTTTATTTTTTAAATATTCATTTATCAGAATCATTTATCAGCCATTTTAAATGTAGATACCGATAGTTTGAAAAATGCCTAATATCGGCCGATAATATCTGTGTTCCCATTCCCTTTAAAAGCCAGCAAGGTTTGTACCTTGGCGCATTGCATATGATGGCAAATTTGCACTGTAATATTTTTATTTTTAATCTTCAGCATGCTTATATGCTGCTGGGCTTCCCTGTGTGTGTGTGTGTGTGTGTGTGTGTGTGTGTGTGTGTGTGTGTGTGTGTGTGTGTGTGTGTGTGTGTGTGTGTGTGTGTGTGTGTGTGTGTGTGTGTGTGTGTGTGTGTGTGTGTGTGTGTGTGTGTGTGTGTAACAAGCATAGTATGCTCACGCTGTGCACGAGCCTAGGAGCATTTTATTAATTTGCTGTTAAAATAACAATGAAATGCTGCATTATTGACTTTAGAGCAGGTTTTTGTTTGTCAATGGCGCGATCTCTTCCTGCTGCCTCAAGATAGCAATACACCCAGAATGCACCTGAACACACCTCCCTGTAAGACCAGCAGGCCCATGGGCGCACAGATGGGTGCAGGTGCATTTGCTATTTAACCCTTGCGTTGGGCAAGATAGAGCCCATGGTGTTGTCCATGTCATCCATACATTTCTGTAGGCACTGAATGGGCCCCCGCGGCCCACTGTGATAGGCTGACTCACTTCCTCAAGGTTTCATTGGAACAAACAATCAGAGGCACTTCAGCTTTTACCATAGCTAGATGATGACATTTTAACGAAACGGCGTGTGTTTCTGTATATCATATCATATAAGGTATATATTTGTTTTTCACCTTTTTATTTATTCACGGGGGAGTACACTGAGAGCAATGCTCTCCTTTCCAGGAGTGCCCTGATCACATTTAGGCCTGGACGCTGCCCAGTAGCACCATAGTCTGCAGCATATGAAAGCATGAGAAGACGATGCTTTCTATTTGGAATCTAAATCTTCCAAGACGATTAAATTAAAGTGCCTCAATCTTCATCTCACTGTCATCCCTCAAGTAGAGATGGCATATCCTGTAGATATTTCATGAGTAGAGCAATGTGAAGCCGATATTTTAATTTACGGGTTTAATGTACAATGCATGTAATCAAAGTGTGTGTGTTTGTGCGTGTGCGTGTGTGTGTGTGTGTGTGTCCTTTTTAGGTAAGAGAGTCTGAGGATTTCTACAGTCTGTCTAAAGATAAACTGCTGGAGCTGATTCTCAGCGATGAGCTGGAAATAGAAGATGAACAGGTGAGTGATCCTCTCTTTCCCTTTTCTGTCTCTTCCATTTCATTTCCTCCTTTCTCATTCCTTCTTCTCTCTTCTTTAAAAACTGGCTAAGGCTTCATGACTCCATCCTATGAGGGGATTCACCCATTATTCTTGAAAACCAGTAATCAATAACCATAATAGCAGAGTAGCTAAATGTTTTCTGTCTTTTTGAACGGTGGATTGCTCTCCTGACTCGTGGCAGGTTGTGTTCACCTCCGTGATGCGGTGGGTCCGATACGACTTGGAGGCTCGGCGTCAGCACTTGGCGGAGCTGCTGCGGGGCATCCGGCTGGCTCTGCTGCCGTCCGACTGTCTGCTGGAGGCCGTGGCCTGCGAAGAGCTGCTCATGGCCGACAAGAGGAGCAGGTAGGCCGCTCCGCTTTCTCTTCCATTCCACTTCCTCGTGTCCAAGATTAGAAAATCTAAAGTTGCATATTTAAAATCCCAGAAAATATATTGTATTGTATAAGCTTAACATTTAGCTTGTAAGTTTTAAAATGAGTACTAATACAACTAATCCACATGAATATCTGTAGCTCCAGGTGTATCACAGAAGGAACATGCTACTGCTTTATACAGTATGTCTAAAGGAATATACTACTGGGAATATGCAAACTATGCATTGTATGTGTATTTACATGTTATTTATTTATCGTCTTAAAAGCAGGTATTATAGAAAACTAGAAAAAAAGTTTAAAGTTAGTCCTAAAACTGCAGTGTTGTCCACATTAGTATCCCTCCTGTTGTCCTCTGGTCAAATTTGACCCATTTTCAAAAAGTCTCTATATAAAAAAAAAATGGGTTTCTTTCAACAAATTGTCCCAAAAAAATAACGTGGATTGTTCCATACAATGTTCTTTAGTGTAACGTAAATGATCAGTTCAATACTTTCAATTAATTTGGGTATTTTATTAGATTTTATAGCATTTGAAAAAAACAAAAATAATAGAAGGTTGAAAAAAGTGACAAAAATGCTTCAAAAACTTGACAAACTTGGCAACAAAGTGACAACAAAAAAGCCACAAAAGTGTCGACCAAAAGCCCAAAACGTTGGAAAGAAAAAGGTTTTTCATTTTGACCCAGAATGACAAAAAGCAGGTTACAGATAGGCCGGATTATGTATATTATGTATACCTTTTTTACATAATCACGGTTTCTTAGCTCGGTCCTAAGGTGTATGACTGTTGACGGTAATGGTTGATATTGTTTAGATGTGCCAAGTTGTAATTATAGAAGTGGTTATTGGTTGGACCGTCGAGCTAAAGCTATGCTAGTGGCAGCTGTCACTTGTTGCCATAGCAACTCCAAACATCCTGGGCTGAAGCTGTCTCAAGCCAGAGAAATAGAACTTGCTCGTGTTCTAGAAGATTTAGGACTACAATTTGCCAATAGACCAGTCAGAGTGAAGCAGTGCCTACTGTTGTTCATAAGTGACAGCACCAAGGAGAGGGACATCGTTTTGTTTATTTTGCAAATGGCCAAAAAATTATTTTATTTCTTTTGGTATTAAAAAATAACACTATTACTATTATTACGACACTATTATTAGTTGAGGAGCCTCCGATCATAATGATGAAGTTACTGTTTAATGCAGGACATTATTTTCATGTTGTGGTCAATTTAGAGATTGGATGCTCTATATGTAATAAGTATTTACAAAATTAAATGTCCAAATTTAGCAAAGCTTTTCCTTTTGATGACTCAAATGTATGCTGTACAAAAATGTGTTCATGGTTAAATCACTTACAAGAACACAACATTGTTGACTAGAGCACAGTTTCTACATACAGTAGATCTACTGTAGCCTCTTAATCTTGCTCTCAAAGTGCACCAGATTGATGCGTTAAATTTTAAATCCACTAGAGGATAGGGGTCTGTCGTATCCTTCTCCCCTTTTCGACCCCTGACCAGTTTGAATGCCTGCTTTAAAGGAGAATTATGAGAATTAAGACCTGTTAGCAGCCGTGGCTGTTCACAGACCACCATTAGGCCACTCTTTTAGTAAAGGCAGTTCATGTTTTAACTCTCCTCTGCAGGTCAATAGTTGAAGAGGCAATGCAGTGTAAGAAGAAGATCCTTCAGAATGACGGAGTAGTGACTAGTCCCTGTGCCCGGCCGCGTAAGGCAGGGCACACGCTGCTTATACTGGGGGGCCAGACCTTCATGTGTGACAAGATATACCAGGTAAAAGACAAAAACACAGGCCTTTCTACTTGGATGAGCTGCTTTCATGTGTGACAAGATTCTGCATGTGTTGAAGTAAAAGGTGTCCTGTTGGCCTAAAGTACATATTCATTCGCTTTCAGTGTTTTGTATTTAAGCCTGGCAACCATACACACCAAAATGTTATAGAAGTATCCACAATTCACCAGTTAAAAAGGTCTACATCTCTTCAGTGTAATTGCTTTAGATTGGTATCCATCCATCCATCTTCGTCCGCTTATCCGGTATCGGGTCGCGGGGGTAGCAGCTCCAGCAGGGGACCCCAAACTTCCCTTTCCCGAGCCACATTAACCAGCTCCGACTGGGGGATCCCGAGGCGTTCCCAGGCCAGGTTGGAGATATAATCCCTCCACCTAGTCCTGAGTCTTCCCCGAGGCCTCCTCCCAGCTGGACGTGCCTGAAACACCTCCCTAGGGAGGCGCCCAGGGGGCATCCTTACCAGATGCCCGAACCACCTCAACTGGCTCCTTTCGACGCGATGGAGCAGCGGCTCTACTCCGAGCTCCTCACGGATGACAGAGCTTCTCACCCTATCTCTAAGGGAGACGCCAGCCACCCTCCTGAGGAAACCCATTTCGGCCACTTGTACCCTGGATCTCGTTCTTTCGGTCATGACCCAGCCTTCATTACCCTAGGTGAGGGTAGGAACGAAAACTGCCCGGTAGATTGAGAGCTTTGCCTTCTGGCTCAGCTCTCTTTTCGTCACAACGGTGCGATAAATTGAATGTAATACCGCACCCGCTGCGCCTATTCTCCGACCAATCTCCCGCTCCATTGTCCCCTCACTCGCGAACAAGACACCAAGGTACTTAAACTCCTTCACTTGGGGTAAGGACTCATTCACTACCTGGAGAAGGCACTCCATCGGTTTCCTGCTGAGAACCATGGCCTCCGATTTAGAGTTGCTAATCCTCATCCCAACCGGACACAGCTCTCGCTTTGGTTGTACAGAGATTGGATGGCCCTGAGAAGGGACCCCCTCACCCCATACTCCCGCAGCACCTCCCACATTATCTCCCAGGGGACCACCCCGGTCTGCCACTCCTTAGGCACCGTCCCAGACTTCCACGCAATGTTGAAGAGGCGTGTCAACCAAGACAACCCCTCCACACCCAGAGCCTTAAGCATTTCTGGACGGATCTCATCAATCCCTGGGGCTTTGCCACTGTGGAGTTGTTTAACTACCTCAGCAACTTCCACCAGGGAAATTGACGACAATCCCCCATCATCCTCCAGCTCTGCCTCTACCATAGAGGGCGTATTAGTCGGATTTAGGAGTTCCTCAAAGTGCTCCTTCCACCGCCCTATTACCTCCTCAGTTGAGGTCAACAGCGTCCCATCCTTACGGTACACAGCTTGGATGGTTCCCCGCTTCCCCCTCCTGAGGTGGCGAACGGTTTTCCAGAAGCACCTTGGTGCCCACCGAAAGTCCTTCTCCATGTCTTCTCCAAACTTCTCCCACACCCGCTGCTTTGCCTCTTTCACGGCAGAGGCTGCAGACCTTCGGGCCCCTCAGTACCTTGCAACTGCCTCTGGAGTCCTCTGGGATAACATATCCCGGAAAGACTCCTTCTTCAGTTGGACAGCTTCCCTGACCACCGGTGTCCACCACGGTGTTCGTGGGTTACCGCCCCTTGAGGCACCTAAGACCCTAAGACCACAGCTCCTAGCCGCGGCTTCAGCAATGGAAACTTTGAACATTGTCCACTCGGGTTCAATGCCCCCAGCTTCCACAGGGATGCACGAAAAGCTCCGCTGGAGGTGTGAGTTGAAAGTCTGTCGGACAGGGGCCTCCTCCAGACAGCTCCGCCCCTCTCTTCACCCGAGTGTCCAAAACACACGGCCTCAGATCAGATGAAACGATTATAAAATCGATCATTGACCTTTGGCCTAGGGTGCTCTGGTACCAAGTACACTTATGAGCATCCCTATGTTCGAACATGGTGTTCGTTATAGACAATCCATGACTAGCACAGAAGTCCAACAACAAACAACCACTCTGGTTTAGATCAGGGAGGCCGTTCCTCCCAATCACGCCTCTCCATGTGTCTCCATGATTGAAGTCCCCCAGCAGAACTATGGAGTCCCCCACTGGAGCCCCATACAGGACTCCACTCAAGGTCTCCAAGAAGGCCGAATACTCCGAACTCCGAGACCCTACCAGGAGCACACAGCTCCAGACAACACAGCCCTCAGGTTCATAGGGACACACAAACCTCTCCACCACAATAAGGTGATGGTTCCCGGAGAGGTTTAGATTGGTAGTTTTTTGTATTTATCTTTTAAGTGTCCATCATTGAATGTAACTCATATTCCATTTACTAATCCTATAATCACTATTGTTGAACCATTTTAGGTTGACCATAAAGCCAAGGAGATCATACCTAAGGCCGAGCTGCCCAGCCCCAGGAAGGAGTTCAGTGCATGTGCCATTGGATGTAAGGTTTACGTGACAGGAGGAAGAGGATCGGAGAACGGAGTCTCTAAAGACGTCTGGATCTACGACACTGTCCATGAAGAGTGGTATAAAGGAGCCCCGATGCTAATAGCCAGGTGAGTTCCAGATGTTACTTTAAAGTCAACAGAAAAATGAACAAAAGCATCTCCAAGTACTCTATCGCCAGTGAGCGTTGGTCAGACTGCTGCTGGGTGAATCTGAAAATGACTTCATGGGGTTGACCTTAAAACATCTTACCCTGGCAACACGTGGCAACTGTGCAGAATGCATGCCAAGTGTGAATTAGATTTGATGAATGGTTCTGCAAGGACAAACACACATCGGGTCGGGTATCCATCCTCGAGAAAGTGAGTGAGTGAGTGAGATGAATATTAGGCAGTAAGGTTCTTGACCTGCTGCGGTCTGAGTGGTACCTCAGCCATATCAGGGTTGACCACACTATGATATAAAGACGTTTGTAATGAAAGATCAATAACAGTCAGCCCTTACATTGCCCATGCACACACATAATGTGGGTATTGTCCTCTCCAGGTTTGGCCATGGTTCAGCTGAGTTGGAGAACAATCTCTACGTTGTTGGAGGTCACACAGCCATAGCGGGAGTTTTTCCTGCCTCTCCATCTGTCTCCCTAAAACAGGTACTGACTTCTTTATGTGAAAAGTTTCAGAATTTATATTTTGTATATGTATTTATGAATGTGAGGACCTGCTGTAAGCCGTATATGTCTGTTTGAAATCAAATATTTCCCTAGGTGGAGCGGTATGACCCTCTCAGTAATAAATGGACTATGATGGCTCCTCTGAAAGACGGAGTCAGTAATGCAGCCGTGGTCAGTGCCAAACTCAAACTCTTTGTTTTTGGAGGGACCACCATCCATAGAGACAAGGCCTCCAAGGTTGGCGGATTTGTACGTTTACCTTCCTTACAAGACCACTCCCCACATCCCACTATTCAAACCAGCTAAATACCCAAATACTATGACTGAACATGCACTGTATCATTTATCAATAGATAATTAAGAACCATTTGTTGTTAAAAAATTTTCTTTACTCCACTTGTTTGTGTGTTTGCATCAATTGTATAATGTAAGACATATACAGACCAAAATGAAGAGTCCTTAATTCAGTGTAAGTTTTGCACCTGAACAGAGTCGGCGATAGCACAGCCTAACAACTGTCCAACCTTCTATTTCTTCTATGTCTAGGTCCAGTGCTATGACCCTGTGGGTAACCGCTGGGATATTGCGGCTGAATGCCCCCAGCCTTGGCGATACACAGCGGCTGCGGTCTTGGGGAGCCAGATCTTCATCATGGGCGGTGACACTGAATTCACCGCTGCCTCCGCTTATCGGTTTGACTGTGAAACCAATCAGTGGTCGCGGGTAGGCGACATGACGTCCAAACGGATGAGCTGCCACGCCGTGGCCTCAGGAAATAAGCTGTACGTGGTGGGGGGTTATTTTGGGACGCAGCGTTGTAAAACATTGGACTGTTACGACCCTACGTCAGACAGTTGGAACTCCATCACCACGGTGCCTTATTCACTGATCCCCACCGCCTTCGTCAGCACATGGAAACACCTTCCTGCGTAACTGGGAGACCCCGGGAGCCAGCCATTCCAGGTACATCCTCAGGGCTGACCCTAGCACCATGGATCACATATGGCCAGCTCTCTGAAGGCTGACCCAACCCAGTGGTGGTGGTTTTTTTATGCAGTCATTGTTTATTCGCCTTAAAGAGACAATGTACAGACTGTACATTAGTTATAGCTAGTCACACACACACACACACACACACACACACACACACACACATAACCATTACTTGAGTGCAGATGTCTGCAGAATGGGCTACCGCTAAACACTGCTCATGTTAAACACAGGTTGTGTTTAATTCTGAGGTCTGTTCCTGAACTTATGTTCTCCTGCCCTTCTCTGAATGTAGAAAGATCCTGTGCATCATGTTAATATCCTCCATCCATCGTCAGATTCTCATTTACATTTTGTAGACCTTCCCAGCCTCAGCAGTAAGAAAAGGCTATTGATCGTGGACGTGACATATAAGATCAATCAAACAATAAATACAGTATAGTATATAGGAATAGTAATTAATATATGTGTGCAGTTGCCTTCTGAGCAGCGGGCAGGGCTTCAGGGTCAAGGGTCAAAATTCCTTCATTACGCCGGAACAAGAAAGACGACTCCTCCTCCATCCAGAGGTGGTATAGTATAGCGGAGGCTTGAAGCTGCGGGTGAGGAAGCTGTCGTATGTCTGCACAAAGACTTGCCCAGTCTCATCACCACACGGGAAGAGCTTGTAGCAAGCGTCGCTGTCGCCATTTTAAAGAACCTAAATCAGGTGTGGCTGGGTTGACTCATTGGTAGAGCGGGCGCACATGTACTGAGAGGTTTATGCCTAGACGCAGAGGTCCAGGGTTTGAATCCGACCTGTGACGATTTCCTGCATGTCTTCCCCTCTCTCTCTCCCCTTTCTCTCCTAGCTCTCATGTCAAAAATTAAAGGTGGAAAAGCCAAAAAAATGATTTTAAGAAAAAAAGAACCTAAATCAGAGACATTGTATGACATCATCCATGAGTGGAAAATCTTCCTATTCGCCTTCCTCTCACTCACTTTCTCCGTCATGATTAGCGCTAACATTAAAGGTCCCATGACATGGTGCTCTTTGGGTGCTTTTATATAGACTTAGTGGACCCCTAATACTGTATCTGAAGTCTCTTTTATATAGACCTTATTGGTCCCCTAATACTGTATCTGAAGTCTCTTTTATATAGACCTTAGTGGTCCCCTAATACTGTATCTGAAGTCTCTTTCCCGAAATTCAGCCTTGTTGCAGAATTACAGCCACTAGAGCCAGTCCCACAATGAGCTTTACTTAGGATGCGCCATTTCTGTGTCTGTAGCTTTAAAATGCTATTGAGGAGGAGAGAGGAGGAGGAGGAGGAGGAGGAGGAGGGGCAGCAAGGTGGAGGTTGGGGGTGTGGCCTTGACCAACTGCCACTTTGCTCGTTTGAAAGCCATGATGTCTCTCTCTCTCTCTCATGGGTGGGCCAAATTCTCTGGACAGGCAAAGCAGAGAAAGGGGAGGTAACCTTTCCCCTTATGACCTCATAAAGAGAAGATTCCTGATTGGTCCATCTGAGCTTTCATTTTCTCAAAGGCAGAGCAGGATACCCAGGGCTCGGTTTACACCTATCACCATTTCTAGCCACTGGGGGACCATAGGCAGGCTGGGGGCCTACAAAACTATACTAATCATTTGACATTTACATTAATGTGGACATTGTATTAAAGCTGAGACTTTAATCATTTGTAATAATTTAATCAGAAAATACATGAAAAAACAGCTCAAAATCAACTATTTCCTGTAAAGTGTTTCTACAAGAACAGGCGGCATGTTGATGGAACGTGAACATGTTTAACGGAGAGGCGACTGGATAGGTCTGCGTCTCTAGAGCAGGTTACCAATGTCAAAACCTTCTCCTATTTCCAAATAAGTCCTCATTTCTCCTGACCTTGTCTTGTTTGAGCTGTGATGTAATGCTTAGTGGTGTATCATGCTGGGACCTGGTAGCACTTCCAGCACTCGGAGCAGCAGTACCAGCCCCATGGGGCGCCACTTAGCCTGGCTAATTGGGAATTGACTGCTTAGTGGGTTTAGGGTTAGGCCTTGCTTTGTTTTTATGGTTATGATTTCTTTATCATCACAACAGGGCATGAGGCAAAGACTTAATGACCCCATTTGCTCATATTATTATGATTCATTTATTTTAACACCAGAGTGATCCACACAGATTCCCTCAACAGAGGCACAGAGGACTGGCTGAATCAGTCTGGTCTCTCTCAACATGGCTCGCAGCAGATGACTCATTAGGCCAATCAGATAATGCTGTGAGATGTTAGAGTAAGACATTAGATCTGTCATGTTCACATGAAACAAAAGCATTTTGTCTCTCTTCATCAGGCTCCAGTAGTGAGCATGACCAGTTAAATGCTCACCGTTAGCTTGAATATTTACATTAAGGCAGAAAGTATGAATGAAGAATGTTAAAGGTCCACTGTGTAGTGTTTTAAGTATTTTATTAGCTAAAATCAATGTCTTCATTCATAAATATGTCCTCATTGGTGTAAAATGACCTCTGCCAATGATCTGACTTATCCTCGTAAGTGAAGAATTTCTTATCTGTATTTACATTGGATGGGCAAGTCCAAGGAGGCGTTCCGCCATTTTGATGAATGGCTGAGAGGGACATAAAGCACTCGCTGACCTGTCTAGCTAATCCACAACGTGTTTTCGTTCAGAGCCAGCGCCACGTGACTGAAACCAGCTGAAACCGAGAAGATCAGTGAGAGGCGCTCGTCGGCGCCCCGGCAAATTTGAAAGGCCTGTACTGCACTTTTGTTCATAATGGAGTATCAGACTTATGCCGAGCCACAGGAGAAGGAATCCTCGTCGCCGAAAAAGGGAATTATAAAAGGCAACGTGACGCATAACCGCTACCGTAGTTGCAACATGCATTTGAAAAAGCAAGGGGCTAGAAAGCGCTATTCGTTTGAATGCAAAATACAATTTCACCACTAGATGGGAGGAATTCCTACACAGTGTACCTTTAATCTCTGCGCGAATGTATTAAACCTATCAGCGTAAACACAAGAGACACTTACTGCTCAGTGTCAGCTCAGTTCTCTGATGTGCTGACTTCAGACCAGCTTTTACAACCGGAGCCCGCTGCACTCAGCGCTGGTACTCTGTCTGGAAATATTAGCTGCTGACGCTGAAAGCTAAAAGCTTAGTGTTATTCTGCTGAAACCTCAGCCCTTCTAAAAGTAGCGTGATGATTGCATTCACATGTAACTGACTAGAAGTAATAACTTTTCTTTCTAAAGATATACTCCAAGTAAGAGTATGCTGCAATAGAAGTACTCTGACAAGTACAATTTACTCAAAGAACTTGAGTACATGTAAATGAGTAGTCTGTGACTACGACAGTTTTAAGGTTTAGAACTTCTTCTTCAGGCGGGAGCTGACAGTGTTCACCCAGACTTAAGATCACACACACACACACACACACACACACACACACACACACACACACACACACAGACACACAATCCTTTAGATTCCGTTTTAATGCAGAGCTTTTTTTCTGTTAATGTGTGGCAGCAGATTAGTCTTGTCACAGAGCGGGATATTTTACAAATGAAGAGCAAACTATAAGTAGACAGTAGCGTTGCTGATTTAGATTTTTTTCTGACCAATAGCCGACTCTCGTTAACCGATCGTTAACTGACGAGCAGGCAACAGAGTCCCAGTTCAGCTGTCCGGGAGGCTCCGACATAGTTTCGGGGTTCTGCAGACAGCCGAAGACTCCAAAACTTGTGGAGGCCCAGAGACACCTAGAATATTGGATAGAACTGCAGGTTTTTTCACACCTTATCCCTCATTCAGATAGTAATAAGGTTGAAAATCTACGCAAACAGGCAAATTAAGGTGCAGATAATGTGGGTCAAGAAAGATTCCACAGGAGCGTTGGATTTATGCTTCGCTCCAAGGGAACTGTCTGTCTGTTTGTCTGCCTGCCTGCCTGTCTGTCTGTCTGTCTGTCGAACGCTTCGTTTCTGTACTACGGATAGCATGACTCCTACACACATCCCCCCTAATTTAGCCAAACCCATTAAACCATTTCACAGCACAAACGCCCACTTGCTTATCTGTGGGGCTTGCAGTAATTTGCCCCACAGAAGTATTTAAACCCCAAAAAGCATTAAGCCACTTACCAGATCCAGGCCATCGACCGGTTTATGTGGGGCTGTAACGTTAGAGATAATTGGATGTGGCACACCCACATTTTCTCTGATGATAGTGTCTTGAAACGGACAGATCTACGGTGTTTTCGTGAAGGGAAAATAAATTAGCCTTTAGTGTGCACACTCGTGCAAGTTTGAGTCATTGTAGGGATTAAGCACATGTCAGGATTATATTACTGAGACAGAAAATCTTTTAATACTTAGCTGAAGTGTCAGCCTTGAGGAGGAAGAGGAGAGAGAGGAAGCAGATATGGGTGAACTGTATGAAATATGAATAAGTCCACTTTCTGCATGACCATATGGTGTGTTTGCAGAAGAACCAACTGTAGATATAGATTATTAAATGATTTAAAAACACATTTTCCATCCTGGTTTTATCCGTTCTGATATGCCTACCTTAAACATTCAGAAGCAGCTGTTAGTTTCATGTTAATGACATGGATGTTTACATGTTTCATCGATTGGTTGATGTTTGTGACTTTTGACAGCATCTGGAACATGTTGAGTTCACATTCAAAAGTATATATATATTTTTTAAGATTATTTTCTTTGGGGCATTTTTAGGCCTTAGGCCTCACAGAACAGCTGAAAACATGAGTGGGGGATTGACATGCGGCAAAGTCCTTATCTTTCTCTTTTCTCCCTCCTGTCTTCCTCAGGTGTTGACTGAGGAGGACTCAGCCTGGAGGAGAAGCTGAGACTGGATGGAGCTCCACACAGGACCAGTCCTTCCACAACGCGCTGCACCTCACAGACTCAGTCAGTCCTGAGCCAACCGCACAGCAGCCGGGTCTTAACACACACAGAGAATCCCTCTCCGTACCGAGCTTCCTGAATGAACAGACACTTTGATCAACCTGACCGATGGACGTGTGGAGCACTCCTACAAACCTATGAGGGTTCATTGTGTGTGTGTGTGTGTGTGTGTGTGTGTGTGTGTGTGTGTGTGTGTGTGTGTGTGTGTGTGTGTGTGTGTGTGTGTGTGTGTGTGTGTGTGTGTGTGTGTGTGTGTGTGTGTGTTTTGTCTCAGGCCATGTTTCTGTAATGTCATAACTATTACTGTCATGTAATTCACTACTACACCATCCCAGTGTAAAGATGTACTTCATCTTTACACTGTAAAGTGGCTTCACTCAAAAACACACCAAAAGGCCAGAGGAAAGCAGCTCACGGTTTCCTGTGAACTCAACTTCTTATTAGAGCTCGCACTGCACACGCTCACTACATTACTATCCCTTCTGCACCAATACAGTGTTAATGAAGGGACTGGGGGGGGCACTGACTCTTCATCATCTGCATTAAGAATAGTCTGAGGGTTATCTGGCTTCTCAGCGTTCGATTGGAAACCTTCTTCTTTAAAATGGGCCGTGTAATATTACTATTCTCAGCCAAACAGTGGATGTTCTGGGTCATTTCAGGTTTTATTTTTCACACGGAAGGCTCTGCAGTTGCATCAGAAATGTTTACGTGATAACCGCTGAAAAACAAAGTGATAAAAATGGTATGATCATGTTAAGGCTAAGTATGAATACACATTTGTGTTAATTAGGTTATTTTTATTCCATTACTAAATAAGTGAGCACACTTGATGCAGAGTCCTCAAACCGGTCGTTGGTCCAGTGTTCAGAGTTCCTCACTGACTCGACGTATATCACGGACTGTACAGTGACAGAGAAGTGAAGTCCGCTACATAGGGTGTAATCATTCTCACTAAACATTCAGACAACACTACAGAACAGCAAACGGACTAAATGGCAGGCTACAAGTGATCACTTCTGAACAACAGTGGTGTTAGCTATGTTAAGGCTTAGGCTACACACTGCCTGCGTGGCGTGAGCGTGGCGTTTCTGTTGCGTGTCAGCTGCGTGGATTTTTCTACGTCTTTACACACCAGAAACGTGTCTGACGCGGCGCTGCTGCTGCTGGCCTTGTCTGGACACATGTGTGTTTCCCATTGATAAAATGAAATAATATGTTAAACATAAATATATACTGATCTGATTACAGCAAAGACAACGTCGGCAGTATTGAGGGGAAAAATAGGCTACGGAATATTTCATTCTGTATTGACAGGTGCAATATTAGATCCATTTTTTTTAAAATTACATTTATATCTGCATTTATATCAAAACCTAGAGACTTTCAAACATCAACATGTCATTTATTAATGTTTTTGTGTCTAAATGACATACAAACATCTTTTTGTACTCTATTTTGCCTGGAACACTAGAAAAAAATGTCTTTTAATATTGTTGAAAGTTGAAGGAAGCATATCTAGGATATCTTTTGGTTATCTGGCTTCACTAACCTGAACAACCGCAGTCACAAGTCCATGAATCTAACCTTGGGCATGTTCACAATAAAGGGGCGGGGTTTGCAGCATATGACCAATCAAACATGGACAAGTCTTCTAGCAGTAGAGCAAATTGCTATAATATTAGACATATAGGGAGAAAATAATAATCCAGGAGAACAGCAACACAGCTGCCATTTGCACTGTGTGACTATATGAATGAATAGGTCTTTCTAATATCACTGTATAAAGGAAAGTGGCAGCATGCACGGCTCCAAACAGGACAGTGTATCGAGTAGGGTTGGGTACCGAAACCCGGTTCCACTATGGTCTGGCTCTGTCTCTCCGAAACGGATGTAAAAATATCAGACTTTCTCTGTCTTTTCTCGGTCTACTGTAAATGTAGGCTACTTTTAAAATGCCATATTTTCCCTCTGGGCTAACCAAAACGGAGATATAAGCATATTATGGCTACCACATCTATAAAAGAGCCTTTCTTTGATGTCATTTTTCAGTTTTTCAAGAATCTGTTTAGTAATTGGAATCATTTTAAAAGTACCGGTTCGGCATCGGAATCGTAAAAATCCAAACGATACCCAACCCTAGTATCAAGTGCTTCTTGAAAACGTCTCTTTTAGTCTTCTTCTGCCTGCCCTCCCCTCTCACCATCAAACTCTATGGTGGGGAGGCCATCTTCCATGACAGTGTATTGGTCAGTAGGTAAACCCTTTATACCTGAGCTGTTCAGCACCAGTTACCATGGTGATTTATCCTGGTAAAAAGTAAACCAGCGTCATGAGAAAGAAAACCCACGGTTAACCCTGAAGTTCCCCTAAATCCTACTTCGTAGTAGCCTGACGAGCCAGACCCACATCCAGATGTTGGGTCTGGAAACTCACCATTGGCAGCGCTCAATCTGAGGGGCGGGATAAACGGTTGTCTTTCAAATTCCCTCTGCACGTAATAGGATAGAACTACAACCAACCAGAGCAAGGCTAGTTGATGGATTCAACTTTTGCCGTATCCGGTCGGCAAAACTCCGAACACATCTTTCTTTTTTAAGAATGACTTCAGAGCCGTTCTTTGTTCTTTTCTCAAAGAAAAGCTGAACTCCAAGTCTTCCAGAGTCGCGGCCAAAGCCGATTCCAAAGACCGCTGTTTGCCAGCAGCAGCAGCCATCTTCTTTGTTTTCAAGTAGCGGGGAATTCACGCCGAACCGTTGCAACTCCACCGTCATTACGTTAAGCCCCGCCCACCGACTCTATACACGATGTGACTGGCCTGACCAGAGTTTGGTTTTTCCAGCTCGCAAGCCAACGGAGAGTTGCTAGCACTGACCCTGGCTGCAAATTACATTTGCTGCCGCTAGGGTGCGTCTAGATTTCTAGGCTAACTTCGTAGTACAGGCCCTGTAAACATATTGCATCGTGACTGAAAATCATGTTTATTCCTCATTAATAATTGAACTGTTGCCATGACGAAGCACAGTAGTTTGCTGTCTCAGTGTTGAAGTGCCAGAACATACACCACTTGATGGTGATTGTGATGAGTTCTGGGTGGAGACATATACTCCAAACCATAGTGTCTACATAGTCTTTTAACTTAATGGTGTCCTTGGGTCTCATGTGGAGACGCAGTAACAGTGTGTGAAATCACAGTAATTCTTACTTTTGCCTTTCTCGAGTGCCAGACAGACCTTTTGCTGAGCTCTAAAGCGACATTTTCCAATCATTTCTGTCGATGCTTTTATGTCCAAAGATAAGGCACAGGAAACACATTTGGGAGCATGATCTGTGGATTTAATTCCAATGCACATTTAATATGACCGTTTTTAACATCTTTGCAAGTTGCACATGCACTCCATTTGTTTTTCCAGTAGCATGTTTTAGTGTTGAAGGACCGTGTGAAAGTGAAGTGGCACTGGGCTGTTGGTGTCGCATCAGGGAGGGGACATGATGCTATTTGTGTATTTTGTAGGACAAATATGAGAAGCACAGAACAGCCTTGTGTACAGTGTCCTGCAGAAACCATCATTGCCAAAAAGACGTTTGAAGCAGAAGCTGAACCCTTAATGTTTCTGTAACTCCTATGCACTTTTGATATTGATCAACGCATTCGTAAGCGGTGGTGGGACTTTGTCCTACAGGTGTGGGATATGTTTTACATGCCGGAGATAACGCCAGCTATCTCACAATATGAAAACATGGCACCAAATGGATGAACAGGACTTCTGCAGGACACAGAATATCATGGCTGATATGTTGTATTGTCTCTGTGATACAATATTTGCTGGTGTTGTCCAACTGTTGAAGGTGCTTTCGTGAAGACTCTCTGTGACTTTAATTTGACTGGAGTTTGATTTTAGCCACTGCACAGAAATGAAAAGATATTAAAAAAAATATACTTTTTACCTGTTTTTAGAATTTGAAGAAGTAAGAAGGAAAGTGTTTTTGAAAGAACTGAGGATTTTTAAATGATATGGACAAAATGTTAGATACTGTATGTTTTTACTGTGGAAAATAAACTGACTCACTTTTGAAACTCTGCATAGCTGTTGAAAGTGAAGAGGGTGATGAGTGCATGTCCTACTTTTGCGCAACATTTATTTATTGTGCTTTTATGCCTCAGTGGCTTTTTTTTAAAACATCACTTGTCTGACGAGGAAAAAAAACTTGAACATAATAAAGATTATTGCAGTAAATGAAAAGGTGGATTGCAAAGTAACTTTAGGGGATCTATTAATTTACCTCTACCAGAAAAAAAACAGCAGCAGCAATGTTCAGGTTCTCAGGACTTTTCTCTCTGTTTGAATTACGTCTGAAATACATTTTTTTGTTCGGACTTCCCAGCAGGTTCAGTTCAGTGTTCATTTAAGGTAAGTACTGTATGTCTCGGAGATCTTTACAGCAATCCCCTTGTCAAAAAAAACATTTTGTCCAACAGAAACAAGTGAACATTGAGATATAGCTTTTTTCCATTTCAACCTGATGAGCCACTTGAACTTAAAGGTGCAGTAGGTAAGACTTATAAAACTAACTTTCTGTCATATTTGCTGAAACTGACCCTATGTTCCAGTAGAACTACATGAAGCAGGTTATTTAAAAAGAATCTGGCTCCTCTGGCTCCCCCTACAGCCTGTAGTGAGATTTGCAAAAATCCACCGCTCCCTGTTCAGATGCACCAATCAGGGTGTCTAACTGCGTGTCAATTACTGCTCATGCACACGTATTCATTCTCCCTTGTGGGGGGAGGGGCTTAGGAGACCATTTGGGATTTAGCAAGAAGCGGGGAGGTTAACCCTTGTGTTGTCTTCCATTCAACCATCAACTTTTGTCGTTTTTTCCGACGTTTTTGTTGTTCTTTTCAATGTTTTTTTTTTTTAATTCATAGCCAATCAACCTAAGACCGTTATTGTCGCCTTTTTCCGAATTATGAATTATTTTGACTAATAGTTGAGATCCGAGGATGTGGATGTATAACTACAGACCTGTCAAAGTTTAGTCAGGATGCTGTCTTGAAACCATTTAAAAAAAAAAAAAAAAATTGAATAAAACAACAAATATTCGACGAAAGTAATCATTCATTTTACCTGAAGAACAGTGTATGGCATCCATGTTATTTTTAGGCAATTTGCTTGAAAGAAACCCAAGTTCCTGATATTAAAAACTTTGAAAACGGGTCAAATTTGACCCGAGGAAAACACAAGGGTTAACTAAGAAAGTCTGTTGTGCCAACAAATGAAATTGACACACTAATACATGCTTTTATCTCAGACATGTTTTAAGACTCTGGGTCCGACATCATGCCTTCCAGTCAGCAGCCCCTTTGGAATAGTCTCCCAATAGGCTTCCGGTCCTTGGACTCTCTGGACTCGTTGTCCATTAATTCCTGATAATGGACACCTAGTCAGGCATTAATAAGGAAAGCCATTTCAGTGGAATCCAGTTTACAGAAACCAGTTTCAGATTGATCAAACACCCTTTGCAGTTACATTATTTTAACAAGTAGCTTTTAACAACCTTTTCTAAAAGTTTTGAAAAGAAAGGGAGTTTAGAAATGGGCCTGTAGTTCTGTGGCAAGGAGGGCTCCAGGTTGGGGTTCTTTAACAGAGGATGAACTATAGTCTGCACCCTGATATAAAAGAGATGGCTTTATAACATTGACTGTGCGCTAGCTGATGAAGTTAATGTTTGGCATTTAGCAGTCCTGTCGCAAAGGGTTTGTTACAGTAGAGGTTCTGATGGTTGCTCTGATCACTAGTCTTTACACACATCAACGCTCCGTTGGGTTTACACATCGGTTACACTTTAGACATACCCACCAATGAGGCACAAACACGTCAAACCATTGTTAATAAATGTAATGTTCAACAGCAAAACATTGCAGAAGTTGTTTTTTTTTCTTCAAATCTATGCACCCCCAGTCAACCTCACAGGGGTTTAGTGGGGACATTGATCCACTGCCTTCCACAGCAGATGCACAGCTTCATTTCCAATTTGACCAACAGTAACGTTGTAACAGTA
Organism: Perca flavescens; assembly: GCF_004354835.1. Taxonomy (NCBI): domain Eukaryota; kingdom Metazoa; phylum Chordata; class Actinopteri; order Perciformes; family Percidae; genus Perca; species Perca flavescens. The sequence continues at coordinate 3,116,311 of NC_041338.1, read as the reverse complement.
ACGAAATGTGCTTCTTCAGCATATGCAGCGAATGGTGTGTACACACCATTCGCTGCATATGCTGAGAAGCACATTTCTATCCCTCCTGTGTAGCGTCTTAAATTTGTATCTGTTTCACCAGACATGCCTAAGGTCAACATTAATGGCAAAGAATGGATTCACATACACTTTATGTACTCACACACACACACTACACTCCCCCCGCCATCCCATGGTGCATTATTCATGCTTGTTCCTGTCTATAAATATCCAACATGGCAGTAATGGAAGAGCTTTACAGTATATTATATAAGCTGCTGTATGTCAGCGCAGTCCTAAATCTCCCTTGTGTGTGCTGGCCTACATGTTCACTGTTTGGTGTATTTAATGTATCAACACTATGCACCTAATTCCCTTTCAATCGCTTTGGAGTTGAGTGTGCATACGTCACTGAATAATTTGGAGGCTCATGGCTCATGGCTGTGGGTGGAAACCATATGAACATGGATGTTTGGCCCTCATGTATCTACCAGATCTAGGTGTGTGATGGTGCTGTTTAAACCCTGAGATGTAAAATCAAGAGTTTAATTCCCCACCAATAATAAGCTGGGCTCTCATTTATAAAACTGTGCGTAGGATCCTTACTAAAAGTGTACTGTCGACCGGTTGTGGCAGTTTACTGAGGCGTCGCGTCGCTCGCTTGGCCGAGCAAACCCCTTTTTTTGCCTTCCCCTCAGAAACCCCCGGCCCTACCATGCCCTCTTCACAGTTTCTCAATGAAAGCTCTTTCTGTCATAAAATGCAAAAACAGATCAGTATGTAAGCAAAACAGATTAACATGTAAGCAAGATATATGTTCATTTTTGGGGTTTTTTTTTCAACACACACACACACAAACTCTAAGAAATGATAGTTTGCTTTTCAAAACACATCTATTCAAGTTTTTATATAGTTATTCTGTTGATACTAAAAACGTTATATATGTTGTAAAGCAAGGAATAGTATGGATTCTGCTATTTCTTTGTTTTTGGGTTTTCAATCCGACCCTCGCGGTCAACAGTACTTACGCCCAAAAGCCAAAAATAAATCGGATTTATAAAACCGTGCGTACGCACAACTGTAAGCAATGTTCCCCAATGTGTTAGGGGGGGGGCGTCACATTTCGGAAGACTCCATGAACCCAAGCCACAATCACCCAATTTACTATACTTGCATGGTATGAGGTCTACTAAAAGTCCTGAAAAGTTTTTCTTTGTCAGCCTTTGCAATCCTGAATTAGGGGGGCGCAGTCCTTTTTTTGGCATGGGTTCATGGAGCCTGCCGAAATGTGACCTTAGTGGTCCTCTAATACTGTATCTGAAGTCTCTTATATAGACCTTAGAGGTCCCCTAATACTGTATCTGAAGTCTCTTTTATATAGACCTTAGAGGTCCCCTAATACTGTATCTGAAGTCTCTTTTAGACCTTAGTGGTCCCCTAATACTGTATCTGAAGTCTCTTTTAGACCTTAGTGGTCCCCTAATACTGTATCTGAAGTCTCTTTTATATAGACCTTAGTGGTCCCCTAATACTGTATCTGAAGTCTCTTTTAGACCTTAGTGGTCCCCTAATACTGTATCTGAAATCTCTTTTATATAGACCTTAGTGGTCCCCTAATACTGTATCTGAAGTCTCTTTTATATAGACCTTAGTGGTCCCTTAACTGTATCTGAAGTCTCTTTCGAAATTCAGCCTTGGTGCAGAATTACAGCCACTAGAGCCAGTCCCACAATGAGCTTTCCTTAGGATGTGCCATTTCTTTGTCTGTAGCTTTAAATGCTATTGAGGAGGAGAGAGGGGGGGCAAGGTGGAGGGTGGGGGTGTGGCCTTGACCAACTGCCACTTTGATCGTTTGAAAGCCATGATGTCTCTCTCTCATTGGTGGGCATAATTCTCTGGGCGGGCAAAGCAGAGAAAGGGGACGTAACCTTGCTCCTTATGACCTCATAGGGAGAAGATTCCTGATTGGCCCAACTGAGCTTTCATTTTCTCAAAGGCAGAGCAGGATACCCAGGGCTCGGTTTACACCTATCACCATTTCTAGCCACTGGGGGACCATAGGCAGGTTGGGGGAACGCATATTAATGTTAAAAAACATCATTAAGTGACATTTTCATGCCATGGGGCCTTTAAACTTTGTGTTGCCTACAACAACTAGGCTAATGACATTCAGGGCTACAATAAAAACATTCAACATACAACCCTGGCCTTGGCATCAGAGGAGAGGAGACGAGGAGAGGAGAGGAGGAGAGGAGACAAGGAGAGGAGAGATGGAAACATCAGTGACTGTACTCTGTTTCAGTAGAAATCTGTTCTCTCAGCAGCAAGGTGGGAAATGACCCTGTGGGCTGAAATATCTTTCTTCAGACTGCTGCAGAGAACACGAGGAGAAAATCAATGTGGTGCAGATCTAATGTGCGGATGTGTAAGAGATGATGAATCAGAGCTTCAGGTCATCCACTGTGTGTTGGTGCGTTATCACAGCAGCGGGGCTGGAGGGGGGACGAAGAATATGAAAAGAAACAACATTTGGATGAAGGGGAAGGGTTGGGTTTTAACAGCTACTGAGTTATTTTTTATTTATTTATACTTTTTTATTATTTTTTTTTCTTAAGATTATTTTTTGGGCCTTTTATAGGCCTTAAACCTGATAGGACAGCCGAAGACATGAAAGGGGGGACCGCAGGTCGGAGCTGAACCCATAGGTGGCCGCTCCACCAACTGAGCCGCCCCACAGATACTGAGTTTCTACAGATATGTTCCCTTCAGATGCAATCGGTAGAACAGGGATATATGCAGTACAGGGCAAACAAGTTTAATATAATAATCATATATATTTAATAATCAAACAGTTTGAACCCCTTCCCTCTGGCAGGAGGCTGTAGTCTATCAGGACCAAAGCATCAGAACATAAGACATTTTTTTTCCTCTCAGCAATCAGCCCCCGGATCCCCACTGACACTGACTCTTAACCCTGCACCGCCCCGCCCCCCCCCCCACATCCCCAGTCCCCATACTTTGCACTAACCTCCATCATGGACTATACATCTACCCACTGCACGTTGTATATATTTCTTTGCATTCTGCACTCAACCAATTCAGCCTCCTTCTCTTATACTAAACAGCTATTTTGTATATATGTGTTTCTGTTTCTGTCTTTGTTTATTTCTTAATTAATGTTTAATATGTTTGTGTATACATGCAGCAATAACCAAGGCAAATTCCACGTAGGGTAACTACTGTGGCAATAAACTCCTTTCTCATTCTGATTTTTTGTTTATGTGCTATAGCCTACCATTTATTTTTAACATGCTATATGTTGACCTAAAAAATGTTGGGAAAAAAAAATACTATCTTTGACTTTTTTTGATGTTTTTCCACGTTTTTTTTTTTACATGCAATACTGTCACTTTTTTTTGAACATACTACACTGATTTTGTTCGTCATAATAATTACTTTTTTCAACATTCTATACTATGATTATTGCGACGTACTAGACTGACCTTTTATGACAATTTTTTGCATACTATACTATGACTTTTGTATCACTTTTGTCATACTATACAAAGATTTTCTCGGCATACTATACTATGATTTTTTTGACATACTATAGTATGATCTTTTAAGAGAATTTTCAACATACTATGACTTTTATGACTTTTTTGACATTTTATACTATTACTTTCAATAACTTTTTCCGACATACTATACTATGACGTTTTATGACTTTTTTCCGACATACTATACTATGACTTTTTAGACATACTATACATAGATTTGTCTGACATAGAATACTATGCCTTTTTTCGACATACTATGCTATAGTATGACTTTTTATGAGAATTTTAAACATACTATGACTTTTTTTGACATACTATAGTATGACTTTTTTCAACATACTTTTCTATTACTTTTCATCACTTTTTCGACATGCTATACTACTGTATGACTTTTTTATGATATTTTTGGAAATACTATAACGTTTTTATGACTTATATTTTTAGACAGACTATGACTTTTTATATTTTTCGACATACTATGACTTTTTTATGATATTTTCGACATTTTATACTATTACTTTAATAACATTTTTCGACATACTATACTATGATGTTTTAGGACTTTTTTTCCCACACACTGTACCAAGACTTTGACATAAATATTCCATGACTTTTAATGACTTTCTGTGTATGAAATGGGTTGAGAAATGGAAACGTCATAATAATATTCAAGATCATTAAAGGAACCACAGACGTGTAGCATGACAAACAGCATGGTTATTTATTGAAGAGAGAAAATGACTTTACATTTAGAGGACAGATAAATAAACCTTTGTTATTTATTAAAAAAAACAATCATCCAACTAAACAAAATCCACAATTATCAGTACTTTGGAAATTCAGATTTGTACATAAAACATATTTACAAAATGTATTGTGTTGCCCTTTTTTTTCTTTGTACACAAAAATGCGAAAAAATAAACTTTGTACCTTTTTGTTTACAGTACAAATACATTTAAAAAAAAAAAAAAAAAAACAGTTCAAAAACTGTAAGGTCTAATGTGAGTTAGTAAAAGTCCTTATGAGTGGTTTTAGTAGCAGTCTGGTGCACGCTGAGTGGGAAACACCGTGGAGCCCCAAACTACCACCATGTTCTATGATCAAACAGTTTATGTCATTTAGCTTATTTTGTTTCATACATCCAAAAGCTGCAGATTGTGAACTGAGCTGTATAGGTGTACAAGGAGAACCCATGTAGAACAGCCCGACATATACCTCCTCTGACTGCACACAGAAGAATAAACTACTCAAGGACACTCAAACCCACTGAAGGATATCTGGATCAGAGAGGGAGGGGGTTGGGGGGGGATTTAAACTAATCTCCCTCTTCACAGCAGAACTCTGGCTGCTCCCATGTGGCTGTGCTGCTGGGATTTCTACTCTGGAAACAGAACTCATCCCTAGTGCCTTTAGCTTGAAATGTAGAACAGTGTTCACAAAGATACATTATAACATGTTATCTACTGCTCACACATGCCAGCCTCAATCTTCAGTCCAACTGAACTCACAATCTGCACACCAAAGTGATTTTTTTTTACATGTATTCTTAATATTTGGATCACTACAAGGAAGACGACAATCTATCACAAAGTGCTCCTTTAGCCAGGACACCATATCCAGCTTTTAAACTGGCTGCTGCTGCTGAATGGAGCTTAAAGCTGAGGACAGACCGTGGTTTTTGTTAGCAGTGGTGTTTAAGAATAAGGACTACATGATTTCACATGTCAACGGAGTAAAACTGATTAGCTCTCCAGCCTTTCAGGCTCTCTTGTCAGCAGCCCTGTTTTCTCTGCTGGAGGTCTGTGAGACATAAGACCCGTCCGTAGAGGACAGACATCAGCTAGGAAGCTCAAGTCGGTCTGAGGCTCGCGCTGCGTCCTGCCAGCTGACGATAGAACAATGATAGTCGTTGCAAATACAGTGATAAATGAAGTTCTTTGTAGACGGAGACTGAGTCACTTTGACTGGTTAATAATTAATACAGGGGGCACTATCCTCAAACCAAAATATAAAATACCTTTCCCCCCCTTTGGACTTATTTAAAGAGTATAAAAAAAGGGCCCAAAAGCCCAAAAAGGCGTATGCCATAAACAAATTCAGATTTATAAAACCATGCGTACACACATCTTTTAAGGCACGTCTCGCCAATACATCATATTAACATTGTGTGATACTGTAGAAATATATTGCACTTATTTTGAAATATATTGCCTTTTAACATGTGAATCTGCAGAAAAATGCAGGATTTCCTTCTGGAGTATGAATAACTCTCCAGAGGAACCTGGAAGACCGTTTTCCACTTCTGAATCAGAAGACGAACCACTGCTAATAATTACACACAGCGGAGAGAGAGAGCGAGAGAGAGAGAGAGGGGAGAGGACACAAGGAGAGGAGAGAAGGAAACATCAGTGACTACTCTTTTTCAGTAGAAATCTGTTCTCTCAGCAGCAAGGCGGGAAATGACCCTGTGGGCTGAAATATCTTTCTTCAGACTGCTGCAGAGAACACGAGGAGAAAATCAATGTGGTGCAGATCTAATGTGCGGATGTGTAAGAGATGATGAATCAGAGCTTCAGGTCATCCACTGTGTGTTGGTGCGTTATCACAGCAGCGGGGCTGGAGGGGGGACGAAGAATATGAAAAGAAACAACATTTGGATGAAGGGGAAGGGTTGGGTTTTAACAGCTACTGAGTTCAGATGGATTCAGTGGAACAGGGCCATATGCAGTATGGTGCAGAGGAGGTATAGTATCTGACAAGGTCTTGGAAGAGAAACTAGTTTAATGTGGTCGTCACCCTTTGTCCACTCGTGATCTAATGCACTTACGGATTCACACGTCATTAATTCAGTTCATCCAGGATTGTTTCTTCTATCACAAGTCTGACTCGAGATCGAACTGGGCTTTGTTACGCTGTACATTCTCAGATAATGGAAATCACAGCAAACGATAAATAAATAACCAGTAAACATACTGCACTACTGTATACGTACACGGTAACTTCAATGTAATGTGTACTTCCACAACATTATTCCATGGGTACTCTTCTCTTAGAGTCATTTACTGTGATTGATTCTATATTTCAAAATAAAAGACCTTCGGGGAAGGGAATGAGGTTTCAGCCACTTGCCTCCTAAAGGGTTAGGGTTAGAGGGAGGATGAATGGAAAACAGACATGACATGACATGACGACGATGGGGGGGTGGAAATAAAGGCCCGTAACTGCGTCTCTCTTCCACTGAGCTGAATAAAGTCTCCAGCCACTATCTGACAATCTTCAGTATTATTATTATCATCATTATTATTATTATCATCAACCGTTCATGACTCTCCTTCTGTCTGCAATGATTGCTATTGATTGATGTGACAAGCAGCACTTTACAAACCCAACAAGTTAACAGTAGTTTTTCTTATATGACTTTTTTTACAATGTAGAATGTAAACTCTGATTTTTGATTGTCTCATGTAAAGACGCTGGGTAAAACATGTTTTTGATCAACTATTAACATTGGTCACAAAGTGGCAAATATATGTAAAATAATCCAACTTGATTGACATCAACATGGCTGTTAAGTCACGAAGTGCTCCAAATCACGGCGAGTTGGAACACAGTTCCACAGTCTGCTGGGGGGTATTCTGTCAACTGATGTTTCCGATGACAAGAAAGAAAAGTAAGGCTCAGTAAACCGATGTTCGAATGTTCAGACAACTATTAACTCAGGTTGTTTATTTTTTCATTCAAATGGGCCTGGAGGATTCATTTTGACCGCAGAAGCAATAACATGATATGATCATATCCTCTCAATATAAATCCAGTAAAAGTAATAATACTGAATTGTGACCCAGCTCCACTGTGACATAACTACACTGTACTGCTGCTCTCATGGGTGATGTTTTCTTTTACAATTCTGTCATTTCCAAATCATTTCCAAAAAACGTAACCACAAAGAACGGTGTTGTACTAATTGAGTTCAATTGGTACACTTCTATTCGTGAAAACGTGAACGTATGTGAAACATTGAAGCAAGCATACATACAGAGCCCCCAAAGTCCTGACACACACACACATTTTGAGCATTTGAGATTTCAAAAAATTACATCTTTCAGGACCTTGGGGGCTCGGTATATAACAGTTCAACATATGTATATTAAGAATAAAATTTGCAGTAATTAATGTAGATATACTTGGGTTTAAATGGAGCTCATCTTTCCAGAATGTTCCTATTTGACTGTAATCAGTACCAAATTACTAAAAGGCGTATGATGCAATGATTAGGACATGACAGAGCCTTCATAAGAAGCATCACTCTCCCATGAATATAAAGTGCAGGCTCAAATATCTTTGTATCCTGATCCTGTTGTGATTGTTCCACTGAAAGTCAAATTAAAGATGATCGCTGATTCTTCTGCAGAGCTCGATGCTGACTCGGATGACCCTCAACCAAAAAATAATGAATTTCTAGGAAATCAAAACGTCTGCTATGACCACCTTCATTCCACTGAGCAGAGACTGTCTCAGAGACCCGTGCCCTGACCTCTCTACAGATTCAGACGTGTCCGGGGACTGGCCTGGCGCTGACTGGTTGTGTCTGGAGTTCTGTGGCCTCGGTGTGCACGCCGAGCACAAACACTGACCTCAGCACACAGTGTGGACATGGCGGTTACCAACTGTTACACACACCATGTGGCGTGCCGTCTGTTACTCCCCCATGTCCCGTCCTGTTTGACAGCTTGACTGATTAAAAAAAAAAAAAGTTATAAAGCAAACATCACACATTAAATTAAAAGTTCCTCGAGTTGCTAACTGAAACTGAGGAGTCACCAGCACCACAAGCATTCAAAGTTAGCATCAGCACAGCTAGAAAGAAAAGGCACTCGTTATTGGTTCGTGTTAAAGCTACAGTGTAAAGTCTTGAGGAGATTTGACTTGACACGTGGTCGGACACGCGGCTCGTCCGATTCTGCTTGGCTTTCCATCGCTAAACACACGGAAGCTCGTAGGGAAAGTCTTCTTCTCCTGATTGAATCATCGTCTCAACACTGACCCTTCACCCGGTGTGTCTCTGGGAGGAGGAGGCGGCCCGTTCTGTCTGGCAGGAAGGCAGGGACAGTGTCCAGAGGCCAGACAGTCAGCAGAGACACGTGGGCATTTTACAGTACATCCAAATAGAGCGTCAGGGGTCCCGTTTGCTGCTCGGCCGGTTGTCTGGTTCCTCGGGAAAGTTACAAGTGCACATGTGCGTCGTCCAGGTCCTCAGCAGAAGAAGATCTCTCCATCATTGCGAGGGTCTGACATCACTGCAACGTTGCTTTCTACAGAGACATGAAGACACGAGTAACAATCTGGTCAAGAAATAGTCCGGCCCATAACCTGCTGTAAACTATTTAAGATTTCTTTGTTCCTTTAATTGATAGGATAACGTCACGACAGAATAGTGGGGACGACATGCACCACAGGGCCGCGGGTCCAATTCGAACCCGGGCCGCTGCCAAGGACTCCGCCTACATGGGGTGCACACCAGCGTTGGGAGTAAAAAAAGTACAAAAGTAACGCAATTACAGTAATGTGTTCCTTTTTGCAGTAATGCAGTAATATAACGCATTACTAATAAAATGTCGGTAATAAAAAAATCAAAAGTAATGCAAAAGTAGTGTAAAGCATTACAATTCAGAGACAGTAATATTGTAATATAACTAATTACCCTCAAATGACAGTAACTAGTAATCAATAATGTATTACATTTTGGAAGTAACTTGCCCAACACTGGTGCACACTCTACTGGGTGAGCTCGAGGCCGTCCCAACTACTGTGTCACAAACGAGACAAAGCATGTCAATCAGTGAGTTTTAGAGGAGCGGTGGGTGGAGACACAGACACATTAGTCAGGTATCAGCCTGACTAACTCACCGCAGGAAGACACCTCCCAAAAGTAACCCTTATGTAACATTAAGGGCAAGTGAGCATAGATACGAGATGATAAGAGCATTTCCAAGGAAGCTCAAGAAGCAAAGGGAGTCTTGTGGCCCCCAACTGAAAATTTTAGGGGCACAACCAGAAAATTTAGGGGCACAAACCGTAAATCAACATGCTAACCAAATAAACACATTTCTACTAATTTCCACTGTATTACTAATAAATACTTTGATAATAGATGCAGGAATTACAATGTGCTGTTTCAAATTCAGTGTCACTTTTGAAGATGCAACATATAAGGTAAACTGACCCATCGCTGTCAAATATATATATATATATATATATACACACACACACACACACACACACACACACACACACACACACACACACACACACACACACACACACACACACACACACACACACACACACACACACACACACACACACACACACACACACACACACACACACACACACACACACACAGTACAGGCCAAAAGTTTGGACACACCTTCTCATTCAATGTGTTTCTTTATTTTCATGACTATTTACATTGTAGATTCTCACTGAAGGCATCAAAACTATGAATGAACACATATGGAATTATGTACTTAACAAAAAAGTGTGAAATAACTGAAAACATGTCTTATATTTTAGATTCCTCAAAGTAGCCACCCTTTGCTTTTTTTGATAACTCTGCAAACCCTTGGTGTTCTCTCAATGAGCTTCATGAGGTAGTCACCTGAAATGGTTTTACCTTCACAGGTGTGCTTTGTCAGGGTTAATTAGTGGAATTTTTTCCCTATTAATATAAAAGCAAAGGGTGGCTATTTTGAAGAATCTAAAATATAAGACATGTTTTCAGTTATTTCACACTTTTTTGTTAAGTACATAATTCCATATGTGTTCATTCATAGTTTTGATGCCTTCAGTGAGAATCTACAATGTAAATAGTCATGAAAATAAAAAGGAAACACATTGAATGAGAAGGTGTGTCCAAACTTTTGGCCTGTACTGTATATATATATATATATATATATATTTTTTATTATTGTATTTGTATATTTTTTTGTATATGTTTTATTTTCATCATGACCATTTTTAATTGCTCTTTAATGTTTCATGTAAAGCACTTTGAGTTGCCTTGTTGCTGAAAGGTGCTGTAGAAATAAAGTTGCCTTGCCTTACAGCCTCAGCCTGTCAGTCAGTCCCCAGGGCACAGACACCACTGCTGTGTCTGCTCGTCTCAGAGGCAGTGTAACGTCAACAGCACCGCGACCGCTTTCGGCTCGCCATTAATATCATATCGCAGCAAACGCTGTCTGCATGAACTTATGAAAAACTGTAACCCCACTTGAAACCACTTTATCGGCATCGCCGTGACTCACTGTGACTACAACAAAACTGCAGAGCCGACGTAGTTTAAATCGTCTGCAGCTCTGCGTGTCTGCGAGTGTGTGTGTCAGAGCTCTGCTCTCTGTCAATTTTCAGAGAGGACAGATGAGCTTGCGCTTACTCTCAGGTACCGAAATTTCAACGCTTAACGTGTAAAAAAAAGGGGACAATGTATTGGTCGCACATGTGCAACTGGATGTAAAATTCAGTTGCACACTTTCAAATTTTGGTTGCAAAATGCGACCATTTGGTTGCAGTCTGGAGCTCTGCCCTAACATACAGATACAGTACATTCCAGGTGAGAAAACAAGAGAAAGCGCCTATTTCAGGTTAGTTTGGTTCATCCTACCTGTCTGTGTCTGCTCTCCTTTGCCCTTCTTCTTCCTCTTGTCTTTCTTCTCCTTGGTTTTAGACAGCTGGAGCAGTTTGCTGGGGAGCTGGGACTCCTTCTCTGCTCCCTGGGGCTTGGAGGACGAGGTAGAGGAGAAGGGGTTAAAGCTTTTGCCCATCCTCTTGGATCCGATGCGGAGGAAAGGTTCTCTGCTCTGGGCCGAGGACGAGACCTCCACCTGTAGTACACGTCCAGAAAAAGGAGACTGCTTTCAGGTGTTCTATGACTCATGTAGCAGACGTCTAAACTAAAACTAACACACTGCTCTGTTCTCGTTCTGTGAATACGTTTGGAACTTGGAGGACTTTATTTTACCCCTTTTGGCTGTTCTGCTGCTTCTTTTGAATCTAGATCCAGAGATCCGGAGCTGTGGAACCTTATGGAGTCTTCAGAGGTGGTGGAGGGCGTGCGCTGGTACCTCTGAAGCCTCTCCGACTGTAAATGACGCATAGAGACACCAGAGACGTGAGCTCAATCGGTCCGCAGGCGTTCGCCAAATTATTTTTCATTTTTGAAATTATTGCGCTTGACTTTTTCAACATCTTGCATGTTGACAGTTGCTCTCCCTCCGGAGGACAAAGGTTCAGTTTGGGTGGGGTAACGGTAGAGGATAGTTCAGGCCAGTAGCTAACATTACAAAACCAACATCTCAAATCAACCATCGTATGAGTTATTATTATGGAGTACCTCACCATATCATTATATCCATCCCTCAACACCTATACTTTTTAACATATATAGTAATAGTTGGGCAATATCTACATCTAACACAGACACAGACCATTCTACCAATGAATTCTCACAATCGTCAGTTCTATAAAACCTCCAACTGGGGACAAAGGGCTAGAAGGGTCAGTGTGACGCATTTTCTAAGCGAAAACGGACATTCGGAAAAGCAGAAAAATGGGTTCCAATATCCAATTTTTCATTTTTTTTTCCCGCCTTGACAAATTAAAAAACTGGATCTTTAACCTGGTTTTCCAATTTTCAGTTTTTTATTCAGAGGATCAGAAATTTAGAAAATTGCGTCTGGGCTCCAATTATTCATAATACTGTAATTGTATTCTCTCCCTTGTTCTGCCTAGCTACGCCCCGCCCCCCCACTCAAAAGTTGCAAGCACCTCTGACCACAAAGTCTATTAGTTATTCTCTTTGGTCCATATGCAGTTAATGACCTGCATATTCCGAAAAGTAGAGGAATATTTGTGCTTAGAAAATTGAACTGATAAGCGTTCCACTGACCTAGAAGTAACACTTTATCTTTTATAGGAGTCGACTGTACACCGGTCAGTGCTGCTGGAAGCTCTTCCTGTTAGCTCTTTAAGCTACGTGGCGTGTGACTGCAGCACTGGGCTAACCTGCCTGCATCATCAGCGGACTCTGACCTGGTCTGTGTTCATGGCCTCCAATCTCTGGGTGTCTCTCCTCAGAGCCTCCTGCTCGCGCTCCAGCGTCCTCTGGGCCTCCTTCAGCCTCTCCAGCTCTGCCTGGTACTCCTCTTTCTTCCTGAGCAGCAGCTCTCCCTCGTCGGTCAGCTGGCGACGCCTCTCCTTGGTCTGCTCCTCCTCCAGCCTCAGCCTCTCCTCCCGCTCGGCCAGGCTCTTCTCCTTCAACTCCCACGCCTTCTCCCTCCTCCTCTTCTCCTCCTGATGAGCCGCCTGCTGTTTCTGAAACAAACCACATGTACTGAGGGTGGTACTGGATTTAGACAAATACATGTAATGAAAAGGGCTCAGGTCATTATGGGAAGTGAACCTGCAGAGTGGCCGCCTCCTGTCGCTGTCTCTCCAGACTTCGGTGTTTCTCCTGCTCGATGAGCGAGGAGGGGCGGGACGAGGACGTGGACGACAGCGAGGAAGAGGACGAGTGTCTGGAGGACGTGGCGGCGAGCCGGTCGCTGAGGATCTGCCGCTGGTCCTCGATGAACGAGTCCTGCTGGAGCACCACGGCCTAGAGGCAGAGGGGGGGGGTGATTACAGGGGAAAGACGCTCTGTGGTGTATGGAGTCACTGTCCTGGGGGGGGTCACTGTACCTGCAGTGCAATCAGCAGCTCGTGAAGATATGTCACACTGTGCAGCACCTGCTGGAGTTACACAGGATCACACACAGTCAGGTGTCAGTAACCAATCACATTCCAGTCAGGTGTCAGTAACCAATCACGTTACAGTCAGTTATGACAGTGTGAGCAAACATTTGATGTGAACAGGTTGGTCAACCTGCTGTGGATCAACACATTTTCCCACTATGATATCATGTCTCAGACAGATCTGATGGTAAAAATGATATTTAAGTCTCCTGTGTTGTTTTCTGACATAATATAATGCACAGCTTTTCAGCACTCGTGTAACAATGCCTGCTGGGTAATTTACACCAAACACAGTAGCAGCGCTAAAATGTGGAGCAAGAGGATACAGACAGTTACAGGGACACTGTTCAGTATGAAGAGTAGTGAGGATTGAGACCATATCTTTGTAGTTCTGAACCAGCCTTTAACTAAAACCATCGCGAGCTACCACCTACTCTACCTACGGTGGCTGGGGTCACGTTGAGTGTGTAGAGCTATGCTCGCTAACAAAACGCATGATCACAGGACGGTCACTCGGAGTCCTGATGCTGCAGCGAGCGTCAGAGACCCAGTGTCAGAGGCAGGCCATACTCACCTCCGTGTTTCTCTTCAGCAACATCTGTAGGCTGGCAGTGCCTCCCTGAGACACACACACATGCACACAAAACAAAACAAGTGCCATTTACTTCAACAGGAAGCATTTACAATATCACAACAGTTCTTATGGGCAGGCGTGGTGGCAGAACACGGTACATTCAGTAGGGGCCATCTTTAATCTCTAACAACAGTGCCACCTGGTGGTAGAATACAGCAGACACATAGAGGTAGAACACAACACTGTCTCTGTGTCTGTGTCTCTATGTCTCTGTGTCTCTGTGTCTCTCGGTCAATTCAATTTCAATTCAAATTGCTTTATTGGCATGGATGTTAGAAATAACAATATTTCCAAAACATCAAGGATAATAATGTGAGAAGAAATACATACATAGAATTCACTGAGTAACTAAAATATATACATTTAAAAACAAAAACACGAAAGCAACAGTATATCACTATTCAGTAAAATAGCTAGTGTCAAATGTAAGAAAGAAAAGAAAGGCAAGAGCAAACAAACAAACAAAAACATGAAAACCCCATGAAGTAGAGGACTAAAAGAGAAGACAGTAAACTGAGAGATGAACTACAGACATTATGTTGGTAGTAGTTGGTGTTGTGCTGGTTGTCTCTCAGGCTGTGACATGCACTCACATATCTCGCTGCTTCTACAGCGCTCACACCATGTTCTCCAAGTAGATGTTGCATTTTTGTCTGGTCAGAGAGTGTATTGGTCAGAGAGTGTACTATTTCTGTTTTTGTCTGCAGATGATTTGGTTGGGCCGGGTGGTTTGGGGAGTGGGGGGTGTCCTGAGGTTCTGGGGGCTGTGAGGTGAGGGAGCTGTCTCTGTCTCGCTCAGTCTCTTTCTGTGTCTGTCTCTGTGTCTCTGGGTTTCTGTCTCTCTGTCTATGTGTCTCTGTCTCTCAGTCTCTGTGTTTTTGTCTCTCTCAGTCTCTGTGTTTCTGTCTCTCTGTGTCTCTCTGTCTCTGTAGTATATACACGTATAAAATAGCAGAACATGGAAATACTCAAAAAAAGAAGTACCTCAAAAGTGTTCTTAGGTACAGTACTCAAGTGTACCTTTATGAGTTATTTATCTCCCTTTGACACAGTCTGTAGTGTTACACATCTGTGCTGTGTCTTCAGAGAGTTATACCACTGCAAGTGTGTACATGTGTCTCTCTCACACACACACACACACACACACACACACACACACACACACACACACACACCTTTTTCAACACGCTGTCTGACTCCGTCCTGCGGAGGTCCAGCGATTCATCCCCTTCTTCCTTCTCTCCGTCTGAGGACAGAGAATAAAAGATCTGGATCATCATCACAGAAGGGAAAAGAACATGTTGATCATGTCGGGACAGAGGGAAGAGAACATGTCGGGACAGAGGGAAGAGAACATGTCGGGACAGAGGGAAGAGAACATGTTGATCATGTCGGGACAGAGGGGAGAGAACATGTTGATCATGTCGGGACAGAGGGAAGAGAACATGATCATGTCGGGACAGAGGGAAGAGAACATGATCATGTCGGGACAGAGGGAAGAGAACATGTTGATCATGTCGGGACAGAGGGAAGAGAACATGTCGGGACAGAGGGAAGAGAACATGTCGGGACAGAGGGAAGAGAACATGTTGATCATGTCGGGACAGAGGGGAGAGAACATGTCGGGACAGAGGGAAGAGAACATGTTGATCATGTCGGGACAGAGGGAAGAGAACATGTTGATCAGGGAGGACTGGGAGCTGACTGTGGGGCAGCTGCTGTGGTGCAGACCGAGTGTCTCTCTGTGTCTTACTCTTGCTGCTGTTCATCTGATGGCTGTCGAAGCCTCCGAATGTCTCGGCTCTCCTGGGCAGACAGACGGGCCCCGCGCTGGCCCCCCCTGCCAGGCCGGCTGGAACGCCAACACCGCTGCTGACGTAGCCCTGCAGGCTCTCCACTGGAGGGGACAGAAACACTGTTAACCTTTCATCCGGGGGGACACAGAAACCAGGAATCACCTCCGAACCCTGCTCACCTTCTCTCAGTGCATCCTTTATGATTGGCTCCCCTTTTGTGACTTCATCAGGTGTGGCCATGAACAACATGCGCTCCCTGATTGGTGGATTGGGATCCTCACGGGCGGGGCTCCAGTCGCCCAGCTCTCTGAAGATGTGGACCTTCTCCTCCAGTAAAGCCAGGATCTGCTCGTCTTTCCTCCGCAGCAGCTCTGGAACCAAACAGCAGTTATGCATCAAAGACATTACTGAGAGGACAGGAGACAGAAGACCAGCACGGCCGGCTGCTCACCACGGATCTCCTTGGCTCGGTTCTCCTGCTGCCTCCGGTCTTCCTCCGTCTCACTGGGGACGCCCTCGTCCTCGTCCTTCTCCCTGTCAGCACACAGACACAGAGATATCAGATATCACCCAAAAACCTTTCATTCTCCGTCCAGACATATCCAAGACCTGGTCCAGACTCTCAACTCTTGACCTGTGACATTCAAAGAACGTTAAGTTCACCACGTCTGAGCTGCCTGAGGACTCGGAAGCTTTCTGTCCACTTTGGTTTGTTCTTCGGTCCATGTTTCAGGTAAACTAACAGGGTCTACTGGTTACCAGTCCAGTATAGAATTCAATTTAAAATCCTGGTCCCTGCACGGTCAAGTTCCTGCCTACACATATCTGACTTAATACAGCTTCATACACCCACCTGTAGTCTGAGGTCATTAGGTCAGAGGCTGTTAGTGGTTCCCCACACTCAATTTAAAACTAGAGGGGATCGATCATCCCAAGCAGCGACTCTCAGGCTGTGGAAGGTCTTGCCTCCCTCTCTACATTGTGTGAATTCTGTCGAATCTTTTAAAAAGCAATTGAAGACTCTGCTGTTCAAGCAGGCTTTTAGTTAGTCGAGGGTTTTTATGGTTGTTTGTTATGTTTTCTATTTGTATTTACATTTTCTTGTATTTTAATTTGTGGTATTGTATTACATTTTATTGTGAAGCACTTTGTGATTTTTATCTGTGAAAGGTGCTCTGGACTAATGTTGCTGTGTTACACAGAAGGAGCATATATACCCTGGTAATGAATAACCTCCTACTGTCTTTAATTATGAAAGTCATGCACACAGACACGGTCAATATACAAAAAGTATGTGTCACTCCTCTTTCCAAACATTACTGGTGTGAACAGACCTCGAGCAGCACCTTTAGGAACTTTCCATTTTGAGCCTTCTGCTTCCATTACATTGCACTTTTTGGACCTTTCAAATCACGAGTTAGAATAATATTTAAGAACAGTGAGGGTCCAACAGGGACAAACAATATATTACATTACACCAATCACGTGCGACAGCGATGTATTCAACCAATAAGCAAGCATGTGTAAGTCAACAACACGCTACTTGTTCTTACAATTTTTTACAAGTTTGTGTGTGCTCAATTCAAAATCCTTCCATGTATTGTAATATTCCTTAATATTGCCATACATTACATACTGTGTAGGATTATGTTTGTGTGTGTGTGTGTGTGTGTGTGTGTGTGTGTGTGTGTGTGTGTTCATGCTCACATGCGGTGCATGGCTTCCTGTATGATGGCCCTCCACGTGTTGCGCTCCTCCTTGCTGCTGGCCAACACCTCCACCATCTCGGGCTTTGCTGTACCAGCCGAGATCAGGAAGAGCCCTGCAGCACACACAACCTGATCAGTGTTTCACATTCACCTTCATTTCACCAAGTCTTCATTTAGACACTTTTGGATCATACCAAGTTCAAACCCAGCCTTAAGAAATGAATGTACTGCAGTGATTAGGAGGAAAAGAAGAAGGCTGACCTCGCTCCTCGTTAGCCACTTCTCTGACTATCAGATTCTGTAAAGAGATGACGGTCGAGCGCTGATCCTGAGGACAAACACATCCACATCAGGCTCAATCTTCTAGGATACTGTATTTCGACAGGAAATATGAAAATGTGCTTCTTACCAATGAGGCAAAGACATATTTCTGGTCTTTTTCCTGAAGAAAGACCAACACGTCAGACAGGAGCAAGGCCTGGACATCTGCAGCACAAAGAAACAGAGATGAGTGAGTCTCTCTGCAGAGCTGAGAAATAAACACGTGTATGTGTGTGTGTGTGTGTCTCTGTGTGTGTGTGTGTGATTAAGAATGCATGACGAGTGGAAACATGGTGCAACCTTTGAGCCGTCCAGCAGAGTTTTTCAGCTGCAGCGCTCCGTCATGCAGCATCTTCCTCCCTCTGATCAGGTCCTCTTTAGCAAACATCTGCCCACTCTTCATCCTCATGATGGACTTACTGTCAGTGCGACTGGAGACAGAGACAGCATGTTTACCAGTCAGCGCTCATCATGCAGTTACAGAGAAGACATGTCCCAGCTGTTCCTCCTGACTCTGTCCAGAAACTCTGGCTCTTAGAACACACTGATGTCCTCACCCAGAGGAGAACCGGTCTACAATATGGAGCTGATATGAGGCAGCTCACTGCTATGAGAAGCCGCCTAGACCATAATTGAATACTTCACTTGCACATACATAAATACTTCACTTGCACATACAGTATATATCGCTAAACACTTGCATACATGCATACATGCATACATACTTCACTTGTGCATACATATATACTTCATTTGCACATACATGGATACTTCACTTGCAGATACCTATACACTTCACTTGCACATGCATGCATAACATGTGTGAGTATGTATGTGTGCATGCATAGTAAGTATGTACGTGCATGGGGGCAGTTGGGGTCGATGACGACTCATGCCAACGGTAGGCTTTCGGTCAGTGTACAAGTCCAGTCTGACACCAAAAGCCAATTTATTGACCATGGGACTTATTTACATTGACTATAACAAACTTACTATTTCAAGCCAAACCGTGGTCTTTTCCTAAAAAAGTGTTTTTGCTTGGATTCACAACGTTAACCCCGTTAACCTCTAGGTCGATAACTTGACCTATGGTTTCAAACCAGACTTGAACCCTGACCTCCTGAGTGAAGGTCCAGCGTTTACACGTTCCACCATCCACCCCAACCCCACGCACATACGGACTAGAGTGCGGATCGGGCCACATTTTTCTGTCCGAGCCCGGCCCTCGTCCGACAGAGCAGTAACTGAACCCGGCCCGAACCAGACAGGCATTAAGATATTTATGTCCGAGGCCGACACAGTTAAAATCTAATTTTCTTTCTCATACTAATGACACATGTACGTGTGTTTGTGTGGAAAGCTTTATTAAGCATGATGCATGATTTTGCAGATGGCAACAAGCGCACGTTAACACAGGCACGCACCTACATAATAACATTTTGGAAATTAAAAACGTTCAACGCCTTATCGCGCTGATGTGACCGAGCCCGACCCAAACCCGAACATCATTTCTAAATATCTGTCCGAACCTGGCCCGGCCCGTCGGGTACAGTCGGGCTCGGCTCGGGTATCTATCCTCTAATACGTACATCCTCATGCACATACACATACATACATAAAGTGAAGTATATATGTATGCGCAAATAAGGTATATATATCTATGTGCAAGTGAAGTATATATGTGTTTAGTACCAGTATATATGTATATAAAGTGTATGTCAAGTTTGGCCCAGGTGGCTTCTGATACTAGATGTCTATGTATTTCAGCCTTCTTTGATTCATAAAATATAGAACCCTTGTTTTGGCATCCGTCAAGATCTTATAAACAACTTCTTTTACACATATTCAGCAGTTTATAGGAAGAGAAGAAACAGGAATCTCAGATCACATGTGTGTGTGCGTGTGTGTGTGTGTGTTACACAGTTCCTGCTGTATTAGTAGCAGTTCATCAGCTAGCACTGGACGTTTTTCCACCTCAGACGATAAACGGAGTGCGTTTTCTGAACATGTGACTGCCATAAACCTTTCTGTCTCTGACAGCTTCAGTGTGTGGCCGTACCTGTACACCTCTCTCAGCCTCTGCTTCTTCTCCTGCTCGTTGACTTTACTGTCCACAGCCGTGATCAGCTCCTTCACACTGCGCAGCGCGTCGCACACACAGCCGTGGTCTGAATCAGAGTCTGTTGGAGCACAGAGACGTGTTCAGACAGGAGAAGGCGCCTCACTACAGTCAGTATAGTTAACATGTTCTCTGTGGCTGAATAAAGCCCTCATCACCATCTTCAATCACTGAACAGATACACAACACAACGTGCACACGCTTTGCTGGCTGTGTCTCCTGACCTTTAGTGTGCTGGAGGATCCTCTGGATGAGAACGGGGTATTTGGTGATCCTCTGAGTGACCAGCAGAATACACTCTGGAATACTGAGCCTGCGCACGATGCTGCTGCTCATCGTTCTCTGCACACACACAAGCAGCACTTCACAATCACATATGTGCCATATGAAATATAGAATATATGTATGTATATATATACATCTGATATAAAGGAGCTGGTGTGAGATGAGTGCTGACCTTGATGAAAGCCTGGAAGCGTTTATCTTTGGCGTGCAGGTCTTTGTACAGAGTGACAGCTTCATTGTGGCGACTGCAGAACTTCCCGTAAACCTTCTTCATCCGATCAGCACTGCAGCCTGAAAACTGAATTCAAACACACAATATATATATATATATATATATATATATATAACTATATATATTCCATTTAAATATTTAATATATATATATATATAACTGTGTGCACATTCACATGAAGGGATTAAATGTGACAAATGTGTGTCGAGTATTGCGTCCGTAATAAAGTGTCCTGCATATTCTCCGATGTGTTCCAATGTATCCCGGTGGTACACGTGTGTGGTTGTTTGAATGCACATAATTGTTGTTCTTAAATTTCCAAGACTGTATGGCTGCAGCCTGGAGCGTCCCATATCATGCCGTCCCGTCTACTTTTCAAAATAAAAGCTCGCGTCCCAAAATTTCCGTCGGGATGAACAGTTTCTGCTCCTGCTGAGAAGCTAAGCGAGGATTCAAGATGGCTGACACTCGTTTTTTCCTTGGCAATCTCCGGAAAAAGCCGACAGTCCAACCCCCTTTGGGATATGCGGAAGTGGCTCCTAATACACAATGAATACAGGCTGTAGTCTTTTGCCTCTGGGCAAAAAAGCCTCAGATGACGCAAAAATCGTCATTTTGCGTCATCTGAGGTTTTTTTCCAGACCCTCAATACAGAGATCTCCCCTCTCAGGGGGACATGAGGGAGGGAAGCATGGTCATTCAAAAATACTACCGGGGTTCTACTGATACAAAGCTTAATGCTAATCGGTGAAGTTTCCCTTTAAGTTGGTTAAACTGAACATTCAAAAGAGTTCATTTGTTTAAAGGTGCCGTAGGTAGGATTGTGAAGATCCAGGACCTAGCCAAAGAATTTGAACATCGACAACTTCTCAGTCCCTCCCCCGTTTCCGCTAAAGCCCAAAACGGTCTCCTAAGCCCCTCCCCCCACAAGAGAGGATGAATGCGTGTGCATGAGTGATTGACACGCAGTTAGACCCCCCCCCCGGCCCTGATTGGTGCATCTGAACAGGGAGCGGTGGATTTTTGCAAATTGCACTACAGGCTGTAGGTGGTGCCAGAGGAGCCGTTTTTATTTTAAATGACCTGCTTCATGTAGTTCTACTGGAACATAGGGTCAGTTTCAGCAAATATGACAGAAAGTTAGTTTTATAAGGCTTACCTACTGCATCTTTAAACAGATACAAGCCATATTTAAAGTTAGGACCAAATGGAATTCCACTTGTTGAGAGTTAACCCCCGGACCTTTCCTCTAACACCACCCTCAGCAGAGAACTTGTGTGGACCAGTCTGGCTTTAAACGGTACAGGAATATGAACATGTAATGTATTGTATGCTTTGACCAATTATTGACCTTTGAAGTCAATTTCAAAAACAGAACACCGGCACTCTCTTCTCATCTGTCTCCTAACCCTAGGACCTTAAACTCATCAAACACCGTGCCCAGAGCACACCCTTCTCTTCTTCTCTTCTTCTGGCTCACCTGGCTGAGCAGGACGTCCCCGATGCTGCAGATCAGGAAGCTGCTGTCCTTCTGCGCCTCAGTGGAAGACGCCCTCTTCCTCTCCAGCAGCAGCGTGAGGAAATGTGTGTGCGTGTCCAACAGGTCGTCCATAACTGGGAAAATCTACCGAGAACGATAGACAGACGGGCCCTTAATGTGTGTATTTCGAAGATGAATACTGTTGTGTGTATGTCCAGAGGTTAGCTCACCTTGTCCAGAGTGAGCGAGTCCAGCTGCAGCTCCTTCTGAAGGCCTTTATAGTACACGTCAGACATGATCTTCAGAGTCCTCACATGGTGGAACTCTGTCTGGTACAGCTCTGTGGAGACACACACCTCTTACTGTAGGCCACCTGTATACGCACAGCGCAGCAACAATTACACATCAAATAGTATACTATTCATAGATTTATATCTTACCATAGATGACGTCTTGTTTCTTGATCTCATCTTTTTTCAACGTTTTCAAGAACTTCTTGTCCATCGTGCCGCTCCAGGAATCAGCTTCCAGATCTTTAACGTCCCACTCAAACTCGCCCATCAGCTGACTGTCCATCATCTCAGTACCTACACACACACACACACACACACACACACACAGACAGACACACAGAGAAATAATTAGAAGGTCAGATGCAGGAATATGCGTCAATCAGAGACCACTTTCTGTTGATCAGCTTTGTCAGACACTCCTTTTCTTGTTAGTGTGAGTGTGTGTGTGTGTGTGTGTGTACCTTCATCAGTGAGTGACTCTGTGGAGGCGTTGACTTTGCTCCCCTGATGGAGAGAGTCAGTGGACTGGGACAGAAACTTCAGGCCTTTGAGTGGAACGTCATCTAACCTGGAAGGAACGTGAACATGAGAAGTTTTTAAAATAATCACAACCTGAAGTTCTATAGCACATATACATGCTGCTTGAATCTGACCGAGTTTATCAGACATAAACCATGACAACCCAAGTTTGATATTAGTAATCAGGGGTGCAGTGCAATACACCCCCCTGTGCTTCCGTTGGAGCAGTCACCCACTCATAGTCTAATAAGCACGGTGTCTGTTCCCCGACTCAGATCGGTTAAATCAAAGGTAAACAAAAGATGCGCTATACTTAACAACCTAATTGGAATTAAAACGACTGCAACGATAGAACAAAATAAGAAAATTAGATGTGGACTATTAAATATTAGATCTCTGTCTTCTAAAGCATTATTGGTTAACGAGTTGATATCAGATAACAACATTGATTTATTTTGTCTTACTGAAACCTGGCTGGGCCATGAAGACTATGTCAGTCTAAATGAAGCCACTCCTCCCAGTCATATTAATACTCAAATTCCTAGAGGCTCAGGCCGAGGAGGGGGAGTTGCAGCCATCTTTGATGCAAGCCTGTTAATTACTCCTAAACCTAAATTAAATTATAACTCCTTTGAAAGTCTTGTTCTTAATCTTCAACATCCAAAATGGAAAACATTACAGCCAATTATATTTGTTGTTATTTACAGGGCTCCAGGTCCGTATTCTGAATTTTTATCTGAATTTTCAGAGTTTTTATCATGTTTAGTCCTTAAATCAGACCAAGTACTTATTGTAGGTGATTTTAATATCCATGTGGATGTTGACAATGATAGCCTTAGTACTGCTTTCAACTCATTACTGGATTCAATCGGTTTCAGTCAGAGTGTGCACAAGGCGACGCACTGTTTCAACCACACCCTCGACCTTGTGCTGGCATATGGTATTGAAATTGAGGATTTAATAATATTTCCAGAGAATTCGGTATTGTCAGATCATTCTTTAATCACTTTCGAATTCTTACTACCTGACTATATTAAATTAGATAAAAGCTTCTACACCAGATGCCTATCTGACAGTGCTATAGCTAAATTTAAAGAAGATATTCCAACAGCATTCGACTCTATGTCATGCCTTAACATAACCGAGGACCTCTATGTTAACCTCAGTCCCTCTCAAATTGATACATTTGTAGACGGTGCTACGACTTGCCTACGGACGACCTTAGACTCTGTTGCTCCCCTGAAAAGAAGATGATGAAGCAAAGGAAATTAGCACCTTGGTATAACTCCCAAACCCAAAATTAAAACAAATCTCGCGAAACCTCGAATGTAAGTGGCGTTCCACCAAAGTGGAAGAATCCCGTTTCGATTGGCAAGAAAGTCTGAAAACCTATAGGAAGGCCCTAAGAAAGGCCAGATCAGACTATTACTCATCACTAATAGAAGAAAACAAGAACAACCCAAGGTTTCTTTTTCAGCACTGTAGCCAGGCTGACAGATAGTCACAGCTCTACTGAGCCATCTATTCCTCTAGCTCTGAGTAGTGATGACTTCATGAGCTTCTTTAATGATAAAATTACAACAATTAGAGATAAAATTCATCACCTTTTGCCTTCAACCTCTAACGGTTCACCTTTAAACGCAGAGTCGCTAGAAATAACGACTAGTCTCGACATATACTTAGACTGCTTTTATCCTATAGACCTTCAACAATTAATATTAAAGATATCCTCAGCAAAGCCATCTACCTGTCTCTTAGACCCCATCCCAACGAGGCTACTTAAAGAAGCGTTACCCGTGGTATACACTTCATTACTAGATATGATCAATATGTCCTTATTAACAGGTTATGTACCGCAGTCATTTAAAGTAGCTGTGATAAAACCTCTTCTGAAAAAACCCACCCTCGATCCTGAGGTCTTAGCAAACTATAGACCTATATCTAACCTTCCCTTTCTCTCCAAGATCCTTGACAAGGTGGTTGCTAATCAGTTATGTGATTTTCTACATAGCAATAGTTTATTTGATGACTTGCAATCAGGATTTAGAAAGCATCATAGCACAGAGACGGCACTGGTGAAAATTACTAACGACCTTTTAACTGCTGCAGACAAAGGACTTGTCTCCATTCTTGTTTTACTAGATCTTAGTGCTGCATTTGACACTATTGACCATTCAATCCTGTTACAGAGATTGGAACACTTAATTGGCATTAAAGGAATTGCTCTAAGCTGGTTTAAGTCCTATTTCTCTGATCGATCTCAATTTGTTAATGTTAATGATAAATCCTCCAAGCACGCTAAAGTTAGCCATGGGGTTCCTCAAGGCTCAGTGCTTGGACCAATTCTATTCTCCTTATATATGCTTCCTCTAGGCAATATTATTAGGAAACACTCAATTAACTTTCACTGTTATGCGGATGACACCCAATTATACTTGTCAATCAAACCGACGAAACCAGTCAGCTAGCTAAATTTCAAACGTGCATTAAAGATATAAAATCCTGGATGACCTATAATTTTCTGATGTTAAACCCTAACAAAACTGAAGTTATTGTACTGGGACCTAAACACCTCAGAACCTCATTATCTAAAGATATAGCTACTCTGGATGGTATTGCCCTGGCCTCCAGCACTACTGTCAGAAATTTAGGAGTTATTTTTGATCAGGATATATCCTTTAATGCCAATCTACAACAAACCTCAAGAACAGCCTTTTTTCATCTTCGTAACATTGCCAAAATTAGGAATATCCTGTCTCAAAACGACGCTGAAAAACTAGTGCATGCATTTGTTACTTCCAGGCTGGACTATTGTAACTCCCTACTGTCAGGTTGCTCAAATAAGTCCCTTAAGACTCTCCAGCTGATCCAGAATGCTGCAGCGTGTTTCTCACAAGAACTAAGAGAAGAGATCATATTTCTCCTGTATTAGCTTCTCTGCACTGGCTTCCTGTTGAATCCAGGATTGAGTTTAAAATCCTTCTATTGACCTACAAAGCTCTAAATGGTCTAGCACCATCATATCTAGAAGAGCTCCTAATACCTTATTGTCCCACTAGAGCACTGCGCTCCCAGAATGCAGAGTTACTGGTGGTACCTAGAGTCTCTAAAAAGTAGAATGGGAGCAAGAGCCTTCAGTTATCAGGCTCCTCTCCTATGGAACCAGCTCCCGATCTGGGTTCGGGGGGCAGAAACTGTAATCGCTTTCAAGAATGAACTTAAAACTCTTCTATTTGATAAAGCTTATAGTTAGGGAGTGAGGAGTTGCAGTGTTCACCTAACTGGCCCACCTGCTTCTCTTCATAATTGTTAGACTAATAATACATAACAAAGTAGAGGGAGGCAGGCCAGCCAAGCCCGATCCGGCAGGGGAGAGTTCTAAGCCCGAAAAAGCTACCTTTCCTTATGACCTGTCTCTCTTAGTTACGCTGTTATAGTTACGCTGTTATAGTTCTAGACTGCCGGGGGACTTCCTTCCTTCCTTTGACACACTGAGCTGCTCTCTCCTCTCCCTTTCTATTACTTTTACTATTACTATTTGTGTGTATCCAGTCCCAGAAATGCTTGTTACTAATCCTAGCTTCTGGGGAGTTTACTCCCCGGAGTCCTTATGTTTTTTCCCCAGCGTATTTCCTTGGAGAACGTTGGCACCAAGATCCTGGTTCCAGCTGTCGCCGTGGTCCTGCTGCACTCCCTGCCGAGCTCAGCGGTGCCCTGCAATGTCATGCTTCTTCCGGCTGAACCCTGCAGCTTCCCGCTACATCCAGTCACTGTTCCATTATTAATGTGACTATTATTGCCACTGTTCATCACACCCCCAACCGGCCCGTCAGACACCGCCTACCAAGAGCCTGGGTCTGTCCGAGGTTTCTTCCCAAGAGGGAGTTTTTCCTTGCCACTGTCGCACTGCTTGCTCTTGAGGGAATTACTGTAATTGTTGGAATTGTTGGGGCTTTGTAAATTATAGAGTGTGGTCTGGACCTACGCTATCTGTAAAGTGTCTCGAGATAACTCTTGTTATGATTTGATACTATAAATAAAATTGAATTGAATTGAATTGCTTCACACTGACACAGGAAACAAGGAAAGATGTACTGAGACATTAGAGTCAGACAGGCTGTGATTACGGATGTGCGTGCATGTGTCTGTGTGTGTGTGTCTGTGAGTGTGTTTGTGGGTTCCTCACCCTGCTATGTTGCTGGTGGAGATGCTCTTGGCCAGGTTGCTGTTTGTGTTGAAGATGCTGGGGTGTCTCCGCGGAAACAGGACAGGGAACTGGTCGTCAGGGCTGGCTGCTGTGGTCCAGCGTTCCCGGGAGGACGAGGACGATGCGGAGGACACGGACGATGCCGAAGACGTCGCTGCGTGCACACGTCACACTTCATATCATTACCGCCTCGTTTGTTAGGGAATGTAGATGTGTGATTGAGACTGAGATAACTCTTTCAACAGATCTTTAGCAGTAATAATAATAATAATTCATTATTGGATAAATACAGTAGATATTAGATAAATAATACTGTATCTATTACTGCCACCCCCACCCCCCCTCCCCCCTTCCACCTGCAGCTTCATGGGAAGAGTAACATGTACCAATTCAGATTCTCTAGGACTCTTTATCATTGCTAATGGAGACTTTCTCTGGCATTAAAGAATACTTTGGAGAGAGAAGTTGTGTTCCAGTGCGCCCTCAGTGTGACATACTGACATGTGATAGAGATTGATAACATCATTAGCTTCAGAAGAAAAGTTAATGCGTGCTCACTTATTGTTAAGAGACCCTAACTGGATGCAACACACGTCACACGTCATCCCAGGTGTTATTGTATAAAGGAAAAAGACGAGGAACAAACAAAATAAAGCAACGGACAGACTTTAGAAGTCTGATGGTAAAGATGGAGGTATCTGTTGGTGTCCCCTGAGGTTCACTCAGCAACAATCCGTTGAGTGTGGAGTGTGTGGAAAAAGTCTAATCAGATAAGAACAGTGTTTACTGTCCTGCTAGGTGGTTTTCTGACTCTTTGGGTCCTATTTGAACCATCTAAGCGCACAGCATGAAGCGCCTGGCGCAGGTGTGTTTAGGGCGTGTCCAAATCCACTTTTACTAGTTTGACGGCGGAAAAAAGGGTCTATGCTCCAGGCGCATGGTTGCAAAGGGTTGTACTTAGTGTCTTCATTAATCAGAGGTGTGTTTTTAGGCGTAACATGCAATAAACCAATCAGAGATCATCTCCCATTCCCTTTAAAAGCCAGGCGCGTTTGGACCTTGGAGCATTGCTGTTATGATGGAGGATTTGCACCGTAATATTTTTATTTGTAATCTTCTGCATTTGTGTGTGCTGCTGTGCGTCCCTGTGTGTGTAACAAGCATAGTGTGTGCGCGCTGTGCATAAGCCTAGGAGCATTTTACTAATATACTGTTAAAATAACAATGAAATGCTGCGTTATTGACTTTAGACCAGGTTTTTGTTGGTGGATGGCTCGATCACCTCCCGCTGCCTCAAGATAGCAATACGCCCAGAATGCACCTGAACACACCTCCCTGTAAGAACAGCATGCCCATGGGCGCAGGTGCATTTGCTATTTAAACGACGCGGGCGCTGGATGGGAAACTGACAACTACGTCGGTCTTAAACTAGACACTGGCGTCGGGCTTTGCGCTGCGCTGAGCTGCACCGGGTTCAAGATAGGGCCCTCTGTCTCGTTAACATATTCAGCAAGAGTGTGCTGGTTTGGATGTGTTCTTACATTTACTCCTCATGTTCACAGTTGACCCAGGAACAGCTTCTGGCACCAGCATCTGCTGCTGGAAACAAACACAGCACATCATGAGCTAGAAGCTAAAACTCAAAGTCTTGGCCATGTTCTCAGAGTCCCATTGATCACAAGTCATACAAACATGTATGCATGTTCTTCTGCTACTGCTACATATATTAACATAAGTAATAATGGGACCTACCTTTGTTTTGCTCTTTGTGCAGACAGACAGACTCTCTCTGCAGCTCTTATGGACACTGGCTCCACAGTCTGCAAACACATGATGATCATTAGAAACAAGCGCATTCCACCTCCCGTTGGGACAATGTAGAGGACCGTCAGGTGAAAGAGGTCTGGCGATTTATTTCTCACGCCAAACAGCAACAGATGACGGTTAAAGTTTCATTCTGCTGGCGATATTAACCTTTCTAACCCAAAACCAATCAACGCACACCAGTGACTCGTGCTAGTGCGGCTCACCTGGCCGGGAAGCTAGCTAACATAGCTGCTAAAACCCTGATGCTAGCGGCACACTGTGCCTTGATAAACCCAACCATTCAGTTCAGATGAATAACATCTAAAGTATCTCAGGAGTGATGTTGCTTTTAAAGTGCTCAGATTATGCTTTTTGGCTTTTTCCCTTTCCTTTATTGTGTTATATATCTTTTTTGTGCATGTTATAGGTTTACAAAGTGAAATAGCCCAAAGTCCACCCCAAAGGGACTTACCATCTCCAACAGAAAACACTGTTCACAAACTGCTCCAAACAGCTCTATTGTAGTCCAGCCTTTACTTCAGAGACGAACCTGGTCACTTTGGAACACACGTTATAATGCTCACCTAGCTGCTAGCATTGGCACACCCTCATATTCTGCTTCTGACTGGCTAGTAGTCCTTACCTAGGTACTGTCAGGGCACGCCCTCATACTCTGCTTCTGACTGGCTAGTAGTCCTTACCTAGCTACTTTGCATGTGCGACTCCCAACAGAGATGGAACAGAAGTGAGATGTCTCACTCTGTAGCTAAAACAGAGAGCGCAACACACAGGGTGAAAAGAGGAGCTGCAGCAATGTGCAGTACAACAAAAATATGGTGTTTTTTGAAAATTAAACCATGTAAACCTATTCTGATATAACTTCTAAATACAATTATGATCCTGAAAATGAGCATCATATGAGCACTTTAAAAGAAACACGCCTTTGTTCTTCAGAGGTCCTCTGACTTTAGCGTCCTTAGGAATTTGTTCCACTCTGAACTCTGTGAAAGGACATTCTCGTTCAGCATTATCTCTGTATGCTGAGCTGCTTTCGCACTCGTAAGGCTGACTTCGCCTGGAGAGCTAAATTCCTCTCAAACACCACCCGCCAAATTCCCCTCAAACACCACCATTCCAACTCCTGGATAGATTCTTCCTCCTACAAAATGATTTATTACCACAGCTTTTTAAGTTTGTGAGCAGCTGAGACTGACTGTGACGAGTAGAAGAGCAGGAGCTTTTAGAGGGAGAGAGAACTGGGGAGAACACGAGACAAATGACTGAAATCATTCATTAGCCTATGGAGACAGACTTCTACACTTGTACTGTAATACTCTTTATTTGGATGGACTCACTTTATTCATTCCTCTCCGGGAACCATCACCTTATCGTGGTGGAGAGGTTTGTGTGTCCCTATGAACCTGAGGGCTGTGTTGTCTGGAGCTGTGTGCTCCTGGTAGGGTCTCCCAAGGCAAAGTGGTCTCAGGTGAGGGGCCAGACAAAGAATGGTTAAAAAACCCTATGAAACAACGTAGAAGAGGTGAAGTTACCCTGCCCGGAGGAAGCCTGGGGCCCCCGTCTGGAGCCAGGCCCAGATGGCGGGCTCGTCAGCGAGCGCCTGGTGGCCGGGTTTGCCACAGAGCTCGGTTGGGCAAAGCCCGAAGAAGCAACGTGGCAACTCCCTCTCTATCCCATGGGCCCACCACCTGTGGGAGGAACCGCTGGGCTCGGGTGCGCTGCTACACAGGTGGCAGTGAAGGTCAGGGGCCTCGACGGACCAGACCCGGGCAGCAGACGCTGGCTCTGGGGACGTGGAATGTCACCTCTCTGTGGGGGAAGGAGCCGGAACTAGTGCGGGAGGTGGAGCGCTAGCGGTTAGATCTGGTGGGGCTTACCTCTACGCACAGTCTCGGTTCTGGAACCATACTCCTGGATAGGGGTTGGACTCTTTTCTTCTCCGGAGTTGCCCAGGGTGTGAGGCGCCGGGCGGGTGTGGGGATACTCACAAGTCCCCGGCAGAGCGCCGCTACGTTGGAGTTTACCCCGGTGAACGAGAGGGTCGCCTCCCTACGCTTGCGGGTTGTGGGGTGGAAAACTCTGACTGTTTGTGCATATGCACAAAACAAGAGTTTGGAGTATTCGGCCTTCTTGGAGACCTTGACTGGAGTCCTGCATGGGGCTCCAGTGGGCGACTCCATTGTTCTGCCGGGGGACTTCAACGCGCACGTGGGCAATGATGGAGACACATCGGAACGGCCTCCCTGATCTAAACCAGAGTGGTTGTTTGTTGTTGGACTTCTGTGGTAGTCATGGATTGTCTATAACGAACACCATGTTCGAACATAGGGATGCTCATAAGTGTACGTGGTACCAGAGCACCCTAGGCCAAAGGTCAATGATCGATTTTATAATCGTTTCATCTGATCTGAGGCCGTGTGTTTTGGACACTAGGGTGAAGAGAGGGGCAGAGCTGTCAACTGATCACCATCTGGTGGTGAGTTGGGTCAGGGGAAGACTCTGGACAGACCTGTTAAGCCCAAACGGGTAGTGCGGGTAAATTGGGAACGGCTGGAGGAGGCCCCTGTCCAACAGACTTTCAACTCACACCTCCGTCGGAGCTTTTCGTGCATCCCTGTGGAGGCTGGGGGCATTGAACCCGAGTGGACAATGTTCAAAGTTTCCCTTGCTGAAGGGGTATCACACTTCTCAGCCTCCCTGGTAAAGTCTACTCCAAGGTGCTGGAAAGGAGGGTTCGGCCGATAGTCGAACCTCGGGTTGAAGAGGAACAATGCGGATTCCGTCCTGGACCAGCTCTTCACTCTCGCAAGGATCCTGGAGGGACTCGTTTTAGGTGAGGGTTGGCCTCCGCCAGGGCTGCGCTTTGTCACCAATCCTGTTTGTAACATTTATGGACAGGATATCGAGGCGTAGTCGGGGTGGGGAGGGGTTGCGGTTTGGTGGGCTGGGGATCTCATCGCTGCTCTTTGCAGATGATGTGGTCCTGATGGCATCATCGGCCTGCGACCTTCAGCACTCACTGGATCGGTTCGCAGCCAAGAGTGAAGCAGTTGGGATGAGGATCAGCACCTCTAAATCTGAGGCCATGGTTCTCAGCAGGAAACCGATGGAGTGCCTACTCCAGGTAGGGAATGAGTCCTTACCTCAAGTGAAGGAGTTCAAGTACCTTGGGGTTTTGTTCACGAGTGAGGGGAAAATGGAGCGGGAGATTGGTCGGAGAATCGGTGCAGCGGGTGCGGTATTACATTCAATCTATCGCACCGTTGTGACGAAAAGAGAGCTGAGCCAGAAGGCAAAGCTCTCGATCTACCGGTCAGTTTTCGTTCCTACCCTCACCTATGGTCATGAAGGCTGGGTCATGACCAAAAGAACGAACGAGATCCATACAAGCGGCTGAAATGGGTTTCCTCAGGAGGGTGGCTGGCGTCTTCCTTAGAGATAGGGTGAGAAGCTCAGTCATCCGTGAGGAGCTCGGAGAGCCGCTGCTCCTTCGGCCGAAAAGGAGCCAGTTGAGGTGGTTCGGGCATCTGGTAAGGATGCCCCCTGGGTGCCTCCCTAGGGAGGTGTTCCAGGCACGTCCAGCTGGGAGGAGGCCTCGGGGAAGACCCAGGACTAGGTGGAGGGATTATATCTCCAACCTGGCCTGGGAATGCCTCGGGATCCCCCAGTCGGAGCTGGTTAATGTTGCTCGGGAAAGGGAAGTTTGGGGTCCCCTGCTGGAGCTGCTCCTCCCGCGACCCGATACCGGATAAGCGGACGAAGATGGATGGATGGACTTTATTCATTATTTAAAAATAATAATGAACATTTCCCTACAGGTAGTCTAAGAGAGCAAATCAGAGGGATTCATAAAGGTTTGTCTTCTTTCCTTCCACGTTTGGAAATGAATGGCTTCTTTTTAAAAACGGATATGGCTGTAGTGTTGAAACTATGTGAGAAACAAAGAGTTAAAGGGGAAATAAGACCGTTACATCATAGTGAAACTACTGAAGACTACAAGAGGAAGAGGTGGCCACAGAGGAGGAGGAATAAAAAGAGGAAGGAAGGAGGGGGTGGGAACGTTGAGGTGAGACAGAAGAGGAGAAAAGGAAGGAGAGAGTCTTACTGCTGCAGAGGAAGCTTTCCTTGCTGGGCAGAGCTTTGCTGCAGTGCTGACAGCCGGCGGTGGAAGGACATGAACTGACCAAGATGAAGAGATGACCGTTGGCACTCTTCTTTTCTTTCTCTTTACTATCTCGTGCCTTCTCTCCTTTCCTCTCCTTCTCCTTCTCCTGGAGGCAATAAAAGAGATAGAAATTTTCCATGTTTATGGAGGACATATTTGGATTGTTGATGCTGTAATTCCATTGGCCCACACTGTCCTAATATACCCAGAGAGATAGGATTTCTGTTATGGAATAACCCATATGCCAAAATCTAAACTGTGATAGCGCCCAACAATAATATGTGTACATACAGTATCTTACAAAAGTGAGTACTCCCCTCACATTTTAGTAAATATTTCATTATATCTTTTAATGGGACAACACTGAAGAAATTACACTTTTTTTACAATGTAAAGTATTAAGTGTACAGCTTAATAGCCCCGCATCATCACATACCCCTCACCATACCTAGAGATTGGCATGGTTTTATGTCGGTTAGCCTAATAGCTGGTTTGATTTACATTGAGAGATGATTTTATGGAAAGTACCCCATGCCAATCTCTAGGTATGGTGAAGGGTATGTGATGATGTGGGGGGGGGGTTTTAATTCCAAAGGCCAAGGGAACTTTATCAGGATGTATAGTATCCTGGATCCATGAAATAACTGGCCTTTAAAAATAAAAATTTGCCTGCCTCTATGGGAATTTAACATAGGGGTGGACTGACTTTTGTTGCCAGCGGGTTAGACATTAATGGCTGTGTGTTGAGTTATTTTGAGGGGACAGCACATTTACACTGTTATACAAGCTGGACACTTAATACTTTACATTGTAGCAACGTGTAATTTCTTCAGTGTTGTCCCATTAAAAGATATAATGAAATATTTACTAAAATGTGAGGGGTGTACTCACTTTTGTGAGATACTGTATGTGCAAACAAAGTGCAGACACCTCTGTCGACAGATATCTGCATGTGAAGACAGAATCTGGAGGCAACAGGAGCTGATTTTAGTATCGGAAGCATTCTGGTTTCCGTCTGTAGTCCCGAGTAGTACTGACCAATCACGTTTGAGAGGGCTTTGGCTGCATGCAGGTAAACAGTCCGTGTGGATAGCAAAAGAGGCGGAACACATTTTATAAGTATTCTTTTAAATCTATCTGCATTCATCTGAAGATGTCTGTTTATAGAGATTATCAGACATGTCGTCTTATAAACTTCTTCTCATAGAAGAATGTGTGGTGTGACTTCAGACACAGTTCCAGCTAGCTGTGGGTGATGGAACCTCACAGTAAAACCCTGTTGCTTTAGATATTAATTTGAAATTAATTTGATATATTTATGAGTGAAGTTTTGAATTCATCCCATTCTGAAGTAGAGAAAACGTGTTGACCAGACAGAACTTTACACCTCCACACAGAGAAAACATGGTGACCAGACAGAACTTTACACCATAGGCGCCAATTTATGTTTTCCTCCTTGGGTGCTCACCGGTGCACGCCCTTTAAAAAGTAGTCAAAAACCTAGTCGACAAAATGTTATCACACTATGACAGACGCTCCACTTAGCACCACCTGCAATGTTACATTTTAAATGAATGTAGTCTACTGGCAGTCTGGCATACGTGGGTGCTCAGTATTTTGCTCAGTATCAGCGCCTATGCTTTACACCTCCACACAGAGAAAACATGGTGACCAGACAGAACTTTACACCTCCACACAGAGATAACATGGTGACCAGACAGAACTTTACACCTCCACACAGAGAAAACGTGAGAGTTCTTGAAGAGACTCACATCTGTCTGGCAGTTTGTGTAACGTTTTGAAAGAGACAATCACAGACTTTACACGGTCTGTTTGACTAAAGTGATCTCTCCCATCAGCTGTGCCGTTTGTTTTGATGAGGAGGAAGGCGAGAGGAAAGTGATCTCATGTTGCAAATGGGATGAAACGATCACATCACTTTCCACTCATGTATTCTCTTTATGCACCTTGTTACCAAGTAACAAACCTCTGGTCACCCTCTGATACTCCACTAAAACACACAAACACACACACACACACACACACACCAACTCTTCTTACCTCATCCGACCTCCACCTCACAGAGAGACTGAACCCCCTCAGCATGGCTGTAACTGTCCTGTCTGTCTGTCTGTCTGTCTGTCTGTCTGTCGTCTACTAATCCTCAGTGTAAATCCTGTCTGTCTGGATTTTGTGTTGTCGTCTTTTAGATTCAGTCATTGTGGACAAGCTGCTGCTGCTCGTTGTCTGTCTGTGTTCAAATCAGGAAGTGAGCTAGCATCTAACATATAGACAAACACGCACACACACACACGCACAGGCGCACACACACACACACACACACACACACACACACACACACACACACACACGAGTTCCCCTTCCACTTTTGTATGCAGACTTTTACAGAACTCCCACCATCTTCACAGAGCCTCCACCTCATTAGAAACAAATGACTCAAATTCATCTTCCAAGATGTCATTTTAAATGTAGGATTATTATAGTTATGAAACATTTCTGTTATGCTTTCATGTTTTGTTCTTAATGTGGTTCATGGACCTTTTGTCTTGGTAACTATTTTTTGTCTCATTCACTTATTTGAATATTCAGTTTCACTTCTTGTTTGCTGGGTTACGGTCATATTCTTCTAAAGATAATGCTGAACAGATGATTCGGTGTAAAACGTGAATTTGTTCCTCTAATATGTGACAGCACTAACATATCACAGGCCTGGGATCAGTTGGGTGGGTTAGGGTTAGTTACTAATACACTAATCAATCATTAGTGGTTGCATAATGTCATGTGTTGTGCATTTAGCTGTGGCTCTGGCTGTAAGAACAAGACAGTTCTGTCCGTGTCAGCCGATGTCTAACACGTTCTGCAGTGTCTTTTTCCACCTGCCGCCGTGTTCACTCGGTCCAGACCAAACACAGGGACGGTGCACGAGACTCTGACACAGCCTGGGACTATCCGGCTGCATGTGTCCAATCAGGAGAAAATAAATCACTACCATCAGTGCTCGCGTCTGGATTTTTGGACGTGCACAATGGACGATTTGCACGTGTCGTTCTCACCTTGCCTTTCTTGCTCATCTTGCTGCGGAGGTAGCTGAACGTGCGACTGATTTTAGGCCCTCCTTTCCCCTCGGTGTCGCTCCGCAGAGGGCCCGGCTCCTCCTCCGAAATACTGACACACACACACACACACACACACACACACACACACACACACACAGACACAGACACAGACACAGACACAGACACAGGATTATGCGTCAACGCACATTAAGTGTGAGAAGTTTTGCTGCCTGCTGGAAATTACATCACTGCACTAGAAGTAGCATACATAGAACCACAGCCTGTGTCAATACCTGGAAATGTATTGTGCTCAGCTGTGAGAGTGCAGTTTAACCCTTGTGTTGCCTTCCCTTTGACCACGCAACTTTTTGTTTTGAGTCAAAAACGTTTTGGTCGTCTTTTTTGATATTTTTGTAACTTTTCCCAATGTTTTGGAAGCTTTCCAGGTGTTTTTTGTCACTTTTTTCGATGCTTTTTGTTGATTTTTTTTTTTTTTTCTCCCCACATTTTTAAAGCTTTTTCCAATATTTTGGTCTTTTTTTTTCAACGTTCTTGTATCAGTTCTTTTTCAGATGCTATGTAATTGAATAAAAACACCCAAATTCAATGAAACTAGTGAAAAGTAGTGAACTGATTTATTTTACTTGTGAAGAGCCATCCACGTTATTTATTTTTTGACAACTTGGTTGAAAGAAAACCCAAATTTCTGATGGAGAAACTTTGAGATAATGGGTCAAATTGGACCCGAGGACAACACGAGGGTTAAGAAGTAAGAAGACTTTTGAAAGCATGACTACATCTAACGACAGAGTGAAATCAAGGAAGAGTTTCCATTCTTACCTGTATTCCAGGGAGCCCGAGTTACTGGAGAATGAGCTGACCGCTACAGGAAGCAAAGAGGACAGACGTCATGTGACAGCCACACCGCATGGCAACACTGTTTTACTGCACTGATTACCTCTGGGCCACAAACAGTAAACGGCAGTTCAGGTTTAGAGATTACAATTCACTGAAAGGACACCCACTTGAAGCCACACCTTCTCTCAACCGAGCACTCACATGACCTGGACATCCTTCCACCTGGTTAGGGGTTTTGACTAATTTGCTTGGTAGTATTGAACATCACTTTTTTTTTCTTTTTCTGCAGCAGCCACGGGCAGGATGAGTTTTACAATATTAAAGCATGAAAACATATTCTAGTAGAAACAAAAATCAAAAGTTTGCAACTTGAAAACAGTATTATATTTAATAGGTCTCCTTTAAAGACCTTTCAGGACAGGGACCAGGCTCAATACTGGACAGAGACAAAAGGACAGAGGAGGCGCTCCTGTCCAGTCCTCCTAATGTCCCAAGCATCGGCAGCTTTTCAGCACGGGGATCATAAGCCAATGGAAGAGAAGCGTTTATGTTTGGGAAGGAGCGGGGGGAAGAGATCCTAACTCATTGCTTTTCATCGAGGAAATCCATTGGCTAAAGGGCACGGATGGACAGCAGCAGCATCAACAGGAAAGGTAAAGAACAATCTTACTGCAGAGGTTCTGAGTGAGAGAGAGTGTGTGTGTGTGTGTGTGTGTGTGTGTGTGTGTGTGTGTGTGTGTGTGTGTGTGTGTGTGGGGGGGGGGGGGGGTGAGGAAAAACAAAGACAGAAAACAAATTAAAACAGAAACTCACCATCTATATCGCGGTGACTGATGGCCACCATGGAGATGGATTTGGTGAGGGTTTGGTGATGGAACATGGCAGGATAGCTGTTTGTCGCTGACAGTACCTGATGGGATGTCTGAACACACACACACACACACACACACACACACACACACACACACACACACACACACAAACACACATATACACACACGGGGATATAATAATATTAATTTTCTATCTCTCCATCTATATTACTCTATCTAGAGATGTTACTAAATTAAATGAGGGTGAGGTATTTCTACTATCATTTTATTCCGTACAGAAAACAATCTGTGGACATTTAGTGAAATGGAAGCCCATCACACAACTGTCTTCCACTTATTGCAGATATGGATAACTTCTGGATCATAGGTATTTTTGATCTGGCTCATCTTTTAGTCTTAAAAGCAAACATGACCAGGAAGCTGGATTTAGCTTTCTCTCCGCTTTATTTCAGAGGATGTATGAACGCAATGCGAGACACACACACACACCTGGCTGTCTTCGTCCTGCTCCTCCTCGGTGAGGGACACCAGGGAGCCACTGTGCCGGCCATCCAGCCCTGCGGTCCTGTCCTGGGGGTCAGCCGGGTGTGCCCCCCCCGTCTCCCCCCGCAGAGCCTCCAGGCTGTAGCTGTGTGCACACACACACACACACACACACACACACACACACACACACACACACACACACACACACACACACACACACACACACACACACACACACACACACACACACACACACACACACACACACACACACACACACACGTTAAGTTAAGTTAAGAACCATCATCCTTTCACATGCTGCAGTGTTTCACAGTCCAGTTAATGCTCTGACCGGTACTGATACCTTCTGTTGTCTGTCTGCTCCTGGTCAGGACGAAGCAGGGTGGATGGACACCAACTCATACTGGAGGAATGGAGGGTGGATTTGGAGAATATGAAAAGATGTAAAAGAAAGAGGAGAGATGATTAGATGTCCGATGAAAGGATGTTTAAAATGTGGAATGAGATGGAGGAGATGGATTCATGATGACAGCGATGTGTCTAACAATCAGGAAACACACTCACACACTCCGCACGGAGGGACACACTTGGGTGCAACTTTATTTCAATTTGTCATCACCAACTTGGAAATCGAAAATCCTCAGCTACAACCAGACACCAGCAGCTGGAAGGTGTGTGTATCAGGGCAGAGTGGTGGGGGCCTCCAGAGATGTTAGGGTTGGATGTTTCAGAACCAACCTCGTCTCAGTTAGAAAATGAGCTGCTTTGAGCTACAGTGCAAAAGCCTCGGCCTCTGTTTTTATTTTTGTGCCAAAATCAGGACGTTGAAGGTGACAAGAAGTTGAGTTGGTCTACACTCACCACTACAAGGGGAAAGAAAGTCCAGCTGCTCTGAGCTGGTGACATGTCTGTTCTATTAGCGTGCTGGTCTTACAGGGAGGTGTGCTCAGGTGCATTCTGGGCGTATTGCTATGTTGAGGCAGCGGGAAGTGATCGCGCCATTGACCAACAAAAACCTGGTCTAAAGTCAATAACGCAGCATTTCATTGTTATTTTAAGAGCATTAGTAAAATGCTCCTAGGCTTATGCACAGCAGCTTTTAAAGGGAATGGGAGATGATCTCTGATTGGTTTATTGCATGTTACGCTCAAAACACACCTCTGATGAATGAAGACACTAAGTACAACCCTTTAGAACCATGCGCCCGGCGCACAGACCCTTTTTTCCGCCCTCAAACTAGTAAAAGTGGATTTGGACACGCCCTAAATTCACCTGCACCATGCACTTCACGCCGTGCGCTTAGATGGTTAAAATAGGGTCCATAGTGTGTTCTGTCTGCTCCATGAGAAACTATAGCTTTAAAGAGTCTGGTCCCATAAGGGCTCCCGTCAGGATAACTGCTCGTGCTCTCATGGAACGCTCAAGTCTGCTACTGAGCTGCACTACAGACACACAGAGAGACAAAGAGATATATAATGTGAAATAGCTCGGCTGCTATGGAGGACAGTAAAGATATGAATGGATGGATCTTCATAACCGACTGATACCGTTACTATGATACAGTTGTCTCACTTTCATAGCCAGTGTGGTACAAATGAGAAGATCTGAGGAAGTCCTGTCTCTCAGACAGCGTGTCTAGCATGAGTCAGCACTGCTCTGCTCATCAGTGGCTGATGGGAGCAGGGTGTATGGCTGCCTGCTGTGGACAGTGACTCACTAAAATATCAGAGTCTTCTGCCCAGCACACTACCGTATAGAGCAGTACGAGAAGAATGAGCAGACATGTAGAGAAACAGAGGGATGAAGGTGTGGTGAGGGTGTACCTTCTCCTGTGGAGGGGGGGGCTTGGCTCTCCTCACCTCTTCTGACAGACTCTTCATCGAGCTGAAAGAAGAGACAGATGGGACTGTTACTGTCGGAAGGTAAAGGAAAGGGAGGCACAGACTGAAAGAGTTCCGCTCCGGGGGTTAGAGGTCCACTTTAACACTGACCTGCTGGTCCGGCTGGAATCATCGACATGCACACAGTGTTCCTGTTTCTGCTCTTATTCACAAAAAAGACAATCTTCCTCTAAGCTGGTAGCCTCGTGAGAGCGTCCTGATCTGGCGAGCTCCAGTTTTCTACTCGCAGATCAGTCTGGCATCTTGAGATAGAGAAAATTTGGAGCCGTTCGCCAAACGACCGGGCCAATCAGCGTTGGTTTTGAGGCGGGTTTAGGTGTGACCCAACGAGAAGCGACTGTTCAGTCTAAACAACGTGGAGGCTTCCACGGATGAGATGAGCGTAGCTATCGCGCAAGTTTTATCTGAATTAGAAAGTATTCCTTCATTGAAAGAAGAGCACAAAAACGGCACTGCAGGCTTTTCTCGGAGGAGAAGATGTTTTTGCTCTTCTCCCGACTGGTGTCGGCAAGAGTTTGATCTGATTGGTTGATTTGGCCCGTCTATCACCAACTATAGGTGGTGATAGACAGATGGTTTATCCAATCAGCTAACCAGGATTTTCGCCCCTTCCCAAAAGTTCTCCAACGGAAAGTTCCCAGATGGATATACCGAGCAAATGCGAAGCAATCCATCTGGCGGAGTCAGGTTACTAAGCTGGTTCCATGGCTAATGAAACTATTCCGCTAATATTCACGTCTACTGTATGTGCAGCCGTGTAAAACAGGCGTTCCAGCGGTGGTGGACTTGTACAGTACTTCCTTTGGACTTGAAGTGCTAAATCCTAGAGAGCCTTTCAGTACCTGCGCTGGGTGATGTCAACATCGGCAGCGCCGCTGTTCCTGCGCGGCTCCCAGCTGTGGCGACGGAACGGAGACAAGGAGCGAACGGAGGCTCGCGAGACTGAAGAGGAGACAGGACTGTCTGAAAGCTGGTCTTTGTTCTCTTCTTCTTCTCCTCCTCCTCCTCCTCCCCCCCCTAGGATTCATAACAGAAAAACAAAACGGTTATCCACTGTGACACCTATGAACAACATTAACTTTTTAGGATGATGTTCAGACATCTCCGGCTGTAGACGGTGGGTTAGGGTTAGGGTTACGTATTTCAAGATGGAGCATGAATATGGAGCGTCTACCCCAGTTCATGTGAACGCAAATGTAAAATTTCAAGCCAAAAGGAATACTTGGAATTGAGGGTGGTGGTAAATATTCATGAAAAAGGACAAGTTTGTGAACGGGCAACACAGATTTTGATAATGAACAACGTTAACACGTTACACACTGGACCTTTAAGGTTCACATGAAACATTTATTCTAAGTTAGCAGCTTCTGACAAACCCTCTGCTGTTCTTATCGCAGTCAGATACTACTGCGTAATGTATACTACATATACACAGTCAAACCAAATACAATTAAAGTGGAAAACCTGTACGTACATGTAGAATTAAGGCGATGGAAAGTAAAAATCACCTGTCACTACATTACATGTTACAAGCATTTTTAAAAGTTACTGTCATGACCGGTATGTTACAAACGCTACAAGCATAGAAATATAAAGTATAAAAAGATCTGTATTACGGGTGCATCACACTGTAAAATACTAGATTAGTAATACAACTGTGAGAGCTCATTTCATTGAAACTATGGAGGGTGTTTAGTTTTCATGTGTTAGCATGTTTCTGCTTTGGTTTACAGTAAGCTGGTAAGGAAAGCTCAGAATATGAGTTATAATTTCAAAGCAAAACAAGAACATGCTAAAATAACTGGTGATTCTGCTAAGCAGTCTGTATTTTTTAAATATTTCCATATTGAAGGAAGAAAGTGTGGGCTTCACCTCTGTCCTCTGTTTGGGACATCCAGGCCAGTCTGGAGCTCCAAGGGGCCACAGCATCAGGCGTGCCCACTGACAGAGCCCCCTCACTGGGACTGAGGGAAACACCCGCCCCTCTGTTGCTGTGTCCAACACAGGGGGGCGGAGCTTTAGGCTGCAGAGGAAGACAGAAGAGATGAAGGATCTGTTATCATCAAACCGCAATGTTTCTGTGAGTGAAAGCTCAAACGATCAGCTGGAAACATCGTGGCGTTACTGGGGAACACTCTCATGCTCTGAGTTTCACCAAAAACACAGAAGCCCTCATCCTAAATCCTGGGAGGAAGGGACAACCAGAATCCTTCACCGTTTGATCTTTCTGTCTCTGTGAGGACATTTGGCGGTCACAGGACACAGGTTCTCCACAGGAACGCTCCCACCCCTACAGCCCCTCCTACTGCTGTCCAAACCCCGTCGTTCCTTTCAAAAGGGAGTGTTGGGAGTCACATTTCAAAAGGATCGTGGAAGTGGAGTTAGGGTGATACCATTATCAGTTTACTCAGAGGGAAGGATCTCTTCCAGAACAAGGGAGTCACACGGACCACACTCTGAACAAACACTGACCATGTGTCTCTGAGCATTCATGTGTCAGAATGTTTAACATAAATATTACTACTTACAATGTATCTGTCCTGTTCATAGATGTATAAAAAAAATGCTCACAACAAACCAGGATTTGGGGGACCAAACAGATTTGAAACCGTTCACACCGGCCAAGCTGATACCAGCGTTGGTGTACGGCACACGTGTCAAACTCAAGGCCCGCGGGCCAAATCAGGCCCCTCGCAGGTTTTGATCCGGCCCGCATTTCAATTTAGGTTCACAATAAATTTAGGCCCACCTAGTTTTTGGTGCTATTATTTATTTTTTTGACATTTTTTGGTGCATTTTTTGACATTTTTGGGCGGTTTATGCGCTTTTTTCAATGCTTTAGGCACTTTGTTTTAACGATTTGGACGCTTTGCTCAATGTTTTACCACTTTTTCAGAAGTTTTTGATGCTTTTTACAATGTTTTTGTCACTTTTTTCAGACAATTTTGATGTTTTTTTTGTTGGCCTTTTTCAAACTTTTTTGGCGCTTTATTCAACGTATTTGTCGCTGGCTGAGGAACTTTATTGCCAAACTTTTTTGGGCTTTATGAGGCCCAAAATGTAAGTGAGAAGACTACAGTATATGAGACATGGAATAATACAGTCCTCAATAGGATTCTCATTTTCCAGTGTGGCCTTCTGGGAAAATGAGTTTGACACCCCTGGTGTACGGGACCAGCAGAGATCTGAATGCCAGCACTAAGCCAGGAGAGTGTGTGTGTGTGTGTGTGTGTGTGTGTGTGTGTGTGTGTGTGTGTGTGTGTGTGTGTGTGTGTGTGTGTGTGTGTGTGTGTGTGTGTGTGAGAGAGTGTGTGTGTGGTACCTTTTTAAAGACACTGTTATCCAGTTGCACGCTGTCTTCTTTGTGCAACATACACACTGGCACACACTTCTCTGAGTCTGGCTGGACATCTGAAAAGAAAAAGAGGAGGAGATGAGACGGAGACAGACAGAGACAGGGACACCTCGCTGGGTTAGGGATCGAGGTAAGTGCTGATTAAGTGAAAGACAGAACATCCTGTTCTTCAGTATAAAGTTTCTGAGCACGGAGCGTATTGCAGTGCTGGGTGTGATCCGGCGAGGCAGGATGTTGACGTCAGAGAAGCAGCCTGAGTGTGTGTGTATCATCAGGCCTGTTCAACATTACGTCTGTACATGGTTACCTGATGCGGTTATGTTAAAATAATAATAACAGCTTTTATTTATATAGCGCCTTTCACAAAACCCAGGGACACTTTACAGAACTACTGAGGCTAAGCTAAGCTAAGGGAGGTTGGTGAACAGGTGGTGTTTGAGGAGTATTTTTTTTTTTAAATATGTCCAGTGATGTAGCATTTCGGATATCTGCATGGAGGGTTTTCCAGAAGGATGGGGCTACAACACTGAACGCTCTGTCTCCAAAGGTAAAGAGTCTGGTAGGGGGGAACGGAGAGAAGGCCAGCGTCTGAGGACCGCAGGTTTCGGGGTGGGGGGTGTATGGATGGAGGAGGTCGGAGAGGTACTGTTGGGCCAGGGCACGGAGGGATTTGTAGGTGAGAAGGAGGATTTTATAGGTGACGCAGGACTAAATTTAAATGTGCCTGCCACAAGGACTTGTGGGACGGCATTATCTCCTTTCCTTTCGTAACGGATGGTCCAGTGTATCCTATGCTAAAGGCAGTAACTAAGGAAGCATTGAAGCACCTTTCCTTATCACTTAGACAATTCCAACAGCTCTTATCATGGCAGCCACTTTAACTATTTCCGGGTCATTTCACTCAGTTAGGAACCTTCATGAGCAAAATGGACTATTGGACCGCATCCCCTGACCCCAGAGACCACTACAGGAGCAGTGTGTCTCCGTGTTGTGCATCTGTGAACGCTGCAGCTGTGCTGTGCTTTAGAACGGGGGGGCTTGAGGTGTGCTGCAGTTTGATGCAGTGATGAAAGACGCAGTTTGAGTGCCAAGGCTGAGCGTGTTTGTACTGCCGGAGGGGAATGTTGATAACATCAGTGAACTGGATGAAATGTTCCAGATGAATGTGTCTCTAATTGGAGAGCTGCTAGATGGTTAACTTGGTGGTTTGCAGCCAG
The DNA here is from genome assembly GCF_004354835.1 of Perca flavescens. NCBI lineage: Eukaryota > Metazoa > Chordata > Actinopteri > Perciformes > Percidae > Perca > Perca flavescens. The sequence goes on along the minus strand of NC_041338.1, from coordinate 3,071,609 downwards.
AACCAGACTGTTGCACAACAACTGCACACACACTTCTGATTGCTTTTGATTCATTATTCAAAATAATTTCTATATTTATGTGGGCAAAATCTGAGTCAGACAGACAGATATAGTAATGCTTCAGAAACAGTCCACACAGCACTCTGAAACACCAGTTTAAAGGAATAGTGTGAGACTCTGAAGCAGTGTTAGCAGTGCACCTTTCTGCTCCTGGTTAGTCAGTAGATATCGTGGCAAGTCAACTGCTCCATCTAACAGAATGCAACCTTCAATATTTAAGAAAAGTTGCATTCCTTTGGTACATGGGGCACGGCCCGTGCAGCTAAGTTTGTAACGTCAGTTTATTTCCATGCAGGGTCAACCTTTCATTAAATCTAGCCTTGTAATTGCCGCGTTCTGTTTTGTTGCCGTTTGGTAGCTTTAGGCCCATGAGGCAATGCTATAATGCAACACGTTTAAACAATGATGACATGGAGGTAGTCTTTCATTGTGTGGTAAACCAGAATGATGTGCTCATGCACAGAGAAACTGTGCATGTAGCTGATCATTGTCAGTCCGCACAGGAAGCCTGCAGCTGCTTTAAACCATCTGACTTTGGAGTTGCTTCAAACGCGGACGGATGTCACACATCTGTGATGTCATCACTATACGGTTTCTGCTCACGCCCACGTGGGATTGGACAGGGTTGAGTGTCAGCGACTGTCCCGAGTAGAGATCTCTAGGACAACCTTCTTCCAAGGTGCATTAAGACCTCTCCTCTTGTATAAAGTATATACTTTATGATGATACAAACATATTTCAGCGTGTGGCACTGATTAGATGTGAGACTGTTGATTGGACTAAACACAGAGACGCAGGGACATACGTTGGTCTATTGGGTTATCTTCCACATCCAATCATGTTACAAAGTCAACAGTATGTTTAATGCTACACACATTCTGTTATTCTTGCTAATCAATTAGTAATTCATGTAGTTATTACTAATACATACGAATACATGGTTTATTAAAATGTATTAATTTGTGCTTCATGGCATGGCCTCTTGTCGGTTTGCATTTATTCAAAAACTAGTTTTGGTGAGAGATCTACAGTGGGTGAAGTCTATAACAGGTGAAATAGAATTGTTCCCAGACTGATCCCGTCTATCTGTTTCTAACCCTTCCCTCACATACTGAGACTAACTAACTGTGTGTGTGTGTGTGTGTGTGTGTGTGTGTGTGTGTGTGTTTCCCAGCCAGTGGAGTAAGAGTGTACCTGAACATGTTGGTACAGTGTTGGCTTCAGGGCAGAAAGCATCCCTCTCCCTCTGGATCTAAGAGAGAAACGGAAATAGAGGAAACATCATTTCTCTGATAAACAGTGCTGGTACATCGACATTAAGGTCATTTCATGGTTTCATTTCTCTGCTGTGGTTCCAGCCCAAACAACCATCTGCTGCTCACATCAATATGAAAATATGTTGTTGTCAGAGAGTGAACTTAAGCTACATTTACATTGCTACGTTTTGGTTTAAAAAGGAATAGCTTTGGCTATGTTTCCCCCTCTCATTCCCCCTGCTCTGGTGTTTCCCCCTCTCATTCCCCTAAACCAGAGACATTTGGAAACATTTTTTTTTTGGCTTGGAATCTGCGGGGTTGTGTTGCAGTCTTAACGGCAGCAATGTTGATGAGATATGAGGTTTGGGCGTGTTGTTTAAAAGAAGATTAGTTCTTCTACTGCACTACACTTAGTGCACAGAGTTCACTTTTGGCTCAAAACTCAAATGCTTAAAAACCAAAACGTAGCGATGTAGATGTAGCCTGAGATAAGACAAGTCTGTTAACGTGAAGGCTGTGGAACACCTACAAGAACACACACAAGCTCTGTCTTCTGGTTTTTATTAACGTGAGTGGTTTACAGATTAGATAGAAAGAGACTGATTATAATGTGCATGTGTTGGATATTAACAACCTGACATTGTTTTGAAGCAATGGATTTTAAAGTGGTCTGCTGTGTAGGCCGAGCCATCAGAGTGAGCTCATATTTAGTTGTGCGATTGTTAATCAGTGAAGCCAATGAGTCCTTTGTCCCCTCATCCACTTGTCTCAATGGGTCTGTTGTCCTAGCTCCATGCTGCCTGCTCTGTCTATTATCAACATCCTGCACCATAGAGCCCCCCCCAACACGTAGGAGACAACAGACAGCATTTATCAATTACACCCAGCTGCACATGTCTAATGTCTGTGTAAAGCTCGGCTGAACTCTTATTAATTATTATTTCATTCCTCAATGTGCTCGTCTTTCTCAAATATCCTGCAAAGTGTAGTAAATATACATCATACTGTATTTATTTTCATCAAGATGCTATGAAAAGATTTTCATTTTTGACAAAGTTTTATTTCTGACATGTATTATCAAATGCCTTGAAATCCCAAAGGAAGAAATCAACATGACATTGATATTTGGATAACATTTTGGTACATACAGTATATACATACATATATTTTATGTCATAATATTTTAAAGGTGCCCTGCCACACATATTTCATTACTTTGTGGTAATGTCTCAATGGCTCGATTTGTGCCAGTTCTCATTAATATTCAACGAGCTAAGCTGCTTGACTTTGATTGGCTAACAGCTAGCCAATGAGAGCCTGGCTATCAGCATCCTTTACCCAGCGCAACTGGGCGAGCTCATGAATAGTAATGAGCTCAGGCAACATGATGTCAGACTGACCAGCTTTTGTAATTGGTCTGATTTCTCTGCTTATTTCTTTTCAGAGGCTAGAGCTGACAGAGGAGGTAGCAAAAAATGCAAGTAAAATCAGTTTTGTGTGGCAGGGCACCTTTAACCATTTAACCTAAATAAATAAAATGTGATTTGCATTTGAACTAAACAAAACAATCCTAACTGATTCTAATTAAAAGCTGTGTAACTTTAAATGGTCAAGGTGGAAGTCAATAGTGAAAGCAGAACGGGACGTATAAAAGTCAGACTGCATTAGTCCATATCAAATGACTTTCTTTAAATACACAAAAGTTGTGCATTCAGATTACATGTTAATTAAAAAAAAGTAATTGAGGAGAATTTAATGTTGGATCATGAGCTGACAACGGAACACCACTCAGCTTTATTCTGAACTGAACATGCTGCCATAATGCATATACATTCAGTTACGCCACTATTACACATCCGAGCCCGCTGAAAGGACACTCGGCAGATCTTTGTCGTGACACACACAGCACACGGAGTTCAGGCACCAGCTTTAAATCCAGCCAGAAGCTGAGGGAAGTCCACATGTAGAGGAGGACACAGACTGAGACACACCAACGTATTTCTTACTGACTCACTCATTACAGAGTCAGTGTGTAGTAGAAGGTCCACACGGAAGGACCAGAGATAAAAATGCTAACAAGCTAGTGTGATTCAAACAGACAGCCGAAAACAAAAGACTCCATATGGACACCTGATTCACAACTATAGCCCGAATGCAATATTTTCTTTGATGCTATCACTATCCCAGTAGTAGCAAGCAAACTCCTTCTCTCCCCCCCCGGCTCCCCCTCGCATGTCCACACCTAACACACCAGTGACTGGCAGTATGCAGCACTGCACCCTGCTGACACTGATCTGCAGTAGGGTTGGGCATCATTTGGATTTGAAAAATTCAGATTCCAATTCAGATTCTTCCTTTCGATTCCGGTTCTTATCAATTCTCGGCTCCGATTCTTTGAGGGGTGGAGTTGAAACGGGTCACATGCCTATTTTCACAAACAAGAGGAACGTTGTATTTGATTCAGTAGGGTTTGATGTTTTACAGGGCTTTTTCAACGTAAAATAAAACCAGCAAGCGCCTGGCCGCTACGGAAACCAATATTTGCTCATGTTAAATTGGGAAGTGATGAACGGAATTTGGAACCAAATCCTCTTAAACGATTCCAAAAGGTTCCAATAAAGAAACGATTCTACTAGAATCATAATTTTTGAAACAATTCCAAGTAGGAATCGATTCTCGATGCCCAATCCTAATCTGCAGTGGATTCCAGGATCTCTTATGCAATACATTTAATTTTCCATTGGACTGCAGCCACACAGACTTGTTCCAGGATGCTCTTCAACACTCTTAAGAAAACGTGCCTGGACTGGTATTCAGCAGTGAGTTACACTTATGAACAGAGGAGACTGGATGTGCAGAAAGAAGAAAAGAGTCATCTGTCAAGAGAAGACGTCTGACGATGTTTAGGAAGACAAAACTACAGTAGATATATGTGAGGTGTTTTTAAAGATAGTTTGATCTTTAGTAGGAGCCAATGGGCTCGGAGCTGAGATACACAGACAGTAGTCAGAAGATATTGAGAGATGCACTAACACGTGTTGGTTTGGGTCTGCACAGGAGACTAAAACATCAGCAGCCTGATCGGTGAAGAACTTTAAAGAATAGCTTTGCATGTGAAAGTTCAGCTGAAATTAATTTGAGTTAAACTAAACAAATGTGTATCTTCACTCTGGTAGTGTGTAGACTTAATGTCATGGTTTGAGGAGCAGGACATATCCACTGTCCATGGAAAAGACAAGAACTTCAGATGAACTTCAGCTGAATTGAAGATTGTGGTTTTGCACAGAATGAATGTGTCCTCACAGTGTTGCATCTCTTATAGTGTAGTCTTGTTAGGAAGAGATTACGTCATGGCCAGGATGAATGATTACAGCCAGTTAACAAAAACTCAACATGCAGTACAGTACAGGAGAGCGTTGTAAAGTAGAAACTCGAACCTCTGAGCCTACCACAAACACTGGAAGAACCAAAAAAAAAAAAAAAAAGAGTTCAGACTCAGTATGTATATGACACGTTCAATGACAAGCTGTCCAACCCCTCAAATGTACAGATGTCAGACATCAGATACCTCAAACAGCATGTGGCCGTGGTGTTGAGAGAGTGTCAAAAACCCGGATGAGCCCCCACTTGTCACAAACCGGCTCAACACATGTGACAAAGAGGGGAGACCAGACAGGTTAAAAGTACCAATTAATTGTTTATTGTTAAAAACGAGATAACTATTTAAAAAAGAATAGATAGATAACGTGTGTGGAATCAATGGTATCAGTAGTGTGCGTGGTGTGTGGGGGAGTGAAAGATGTGTGGGTAAATGATGAAGAGGTGAAAACAAACCCAAACCAGGAGATCCTAGGAGAAAGAGAAGGCAGACTCAACGATGAGCCAGGACTTGCATAAATAGTCTTGGTTGAGGCCTAACCAGGTGTTCTACCAATTGGCTAACGAACCCTCCCAAACTGCCAGCTCAGTCAGGAAAGCCAGAGGAGCCAACAGCAGGCAGAGAAGGGAGGGGTCGGAACAGAAAGAGAGCTGGAATGGACCTTTTTCACAGCAGACATTTTGACTTGTCATAGTAGGAAAAGCACAGCTGAACTTAACCTTAACGATGGCTCAGTTCCATCAAGTGTCCCAGTAAGCTATTTCAGTGAGTAAGCGTGCACAATACCAGGGTCTCTCCTAAGTGGAATACAGCCATCAGTAATGGTTTAATACCAGGACCTCTCCTAAGTGGAATGCAGCAATCATTAATGGTTTTGAATACACCTGTGCTTTTCCTACTATGACAAGGTCTATAAACCTCTTCCACATGGAGAGAGGGTGTGATCAGCATGGGAGGTCAACACTGCTGCATCGTCTGTCCACATAACCTCTAGGGCTGCAACTAACGACTATTTTCATAGGCGATTCATCTGTTGATTATTTTCTCGATGAATCGATTAGTTGTTTGGTCTCTAAAATATCAGAAAATGGTGAAAAATGTGGATCAGTGTTTCCCAAACAGCCCAAGATGACGTCCTCAAATGTCTCGTTTTGTCCACAACTCAAAGATGTTCAGTTTACCGTCACAGAGGAGAGAAGAAACTAGAACAATATTCACATTTAACAAGCTAGAATCAAAGAATTTTTAACTTATTAAAAAAGAATTCTCAAACCGACTAATCGATTATCAAAATAGTTGGCTATTCATTTAAAAGTCAAAGATTAATTGATTAATCTTTGCAGCTCTAATTATCTCTGACTAAATATCATATTTGTGTGTATATCTCTGTGTGTATATCAGTCTGTGTAACATATCTGTGTATATATCTAATCTAAAATCCCTCTGGCTGGAGCATACGGTAAATATGACTTTGTCCAGAATGTAGATCCCATGGGAACATTGAAACCTTTTCTGCTAAGGCTACAACACAAGCTGTCACTAATATCTATCTGCCGTGGCAGAAACATGTGTGAGAAGGAAGAAACGTCCTCTGCCAGTTTGAAATCAATGACTCACCGGTGAGATAAATGACACCGCGTCTTAAACCTTTAAGCCAAATCCGGCCCCTTGCAAATTTGGATCCGGCCCGCATATCAACTTATGTTCACAATAGATTTTAGCCCGCCTAGATGTGAGCCAAACCAAAATGATGGGAAACTGTTTTACAGACTGCAGTCGTGCGACACTCAAAGCAGAATTTGGCAGATTTGCCGACTTTGAGGCTCAGAAATTGCCACCGAACCAGACAGTTTACATATTCAGGCTGTGAAACAGGTTGTTAATCTTTGACTTGCTAAACTCTATGATGGCTTTTTTGCTGACTTTTTAGGGCTTTAAGGCGACCAGACTGTTAGTGAGAAAGCTATATGAGACACAAATAATACAGTCAAAGGAATTACTCAACTTTTCGGTTGAAAAAAAAAAAGCATGTCAAACATGTCTGGCCCTTCATATGATTCTCATTTTCCAGTGTGGCCCTTGGTGAAGTTGAGCTCGACGCCACTGCTTTAAGCCTTTTTCTCTATTCAGTGGGCGCACGTAGACATTATAAACAGCATCGGTATCATATTCATATCCTCACATATTTGACAGTGCGGTCGACAGCTAGACAGGAATACAAGTATGAATTCATCAGATCTATAGAACATGTGTTGCTGGTGTTTTGGCTCCCATTTGAGTTGTCTATGTGTTACACTGTGTGATGCTCGGAGCAGTCTTCAGCTTCTGTGTTCATGACACGTGACAGTCAGCCCAAACCCTAACCCTGCTAGTCCTCATCTCCTTAAATGAAGGCTGTCCCGTTTGGTAAATACGTCTCCTCCATCCCTCGCTAGGATGGGAGGAGCCACACTTGGCCAAATGGAAAGCAGTCTCCATGGCAACATTGTACTTCCCGTTCTCCCAGGTTCACCCAAGGCATTACGGAAAGTGTAGTTCCAAAACTCAGGTTTATCCAGAAAAATAGAGAAAATACAAATATCAGGAGATGGCCTCCTCTATCTGAACATAAAATAATAACAAATATTCAGACGTGTATTATTATCAATAGTTTGGGTAGCCACCCACACACACACACACACACACACACACACACACACACACACACACACACACACACACACACACACACACCCTCGTACCTTGATCAGCAGCACATCCACAGCCCTTTCTCCTTTGGAACAGAAGCTGTACCTGCGCCTGTGTCTCTCATACATGCTGGCAGATCCATGTGTTAACACGCAAGCTGCCGTGGAAGAAGCGTTACGCAGCTTGAATCCTAAAAACAACCACACCTCTCTTTACTGTCTCTCCTTTCTGCCAAAACCAAACCAAAATATGATGTATGAGAGCGGCTGAGGGTGTTCCCAGGGGGAGGGAAAAAAAGATCAAACTAGTTTCCAGAGCTGCAGGCTGCTGATTTTCTTCACACCGTAAGAGAAAAAAAAACAAAAACGGCACAAATCAACTGGAACTAAACACTTTTAACCGCTAATTAGCTACAGAAGAGAGAAACACGCCGAATCAGAGCTTATGTGCACTTTAACTCTGGTGCAGCAGATCCCAAGCCAAACCAAGATGAAGAGTTAAGCGCTGACAATAAAGTAGATCTCATCTTATCTATATCTTATGACCGAAACGTTCAAACTAAAAGAAGTGGTGCATGTCCACAGCAGGCTGATGCGTAATCCAGTAGAGTCCACGTATCTGCTGTTCCTTCTCGCTGCACTCTGGGGCGGAAAATGAGCCTCTCTGCCCACATCTGTTCAAACCAGTGGCTCCTCCCTCCATCCCACTCTCTTCCTTTTTTCCTTCAGGCCCTCCATTCCTCTCTCTCTCTCTCTCTCTCTCACTCTCTCTCCCTCCCTCCCTCTCTCGCTCACATCTGTCCTTTGCTGTGAAACTAACTCCCTCTCATCAGTTTGCTGCCTCTGTGAACAATGGAGCTCTATCTGATAAGTGCCTGTGCAGTCTGAGAGAACAGTGAGTGAAGGAGTTCCTCTGCCGCTGATGTTCTTTAGTAAGAGGCCGCCGTTACGCCCAGACGCCCCAGCGAAGCAAAGTCGACCCTCTCATTTATCTGGGCCGCCGTCTGTTTCCTCCTCTGTTCACATCATCGCAACCATTAGACATTGTGAAGGTGACGCGTGACATTTTCACGGAAACAAGGACTGGTGTTGCTCTTTTCTATCAGGGAGCGAATGGGACTGTGAACACAGTTCACAGCTGTAGCTTGGCTTCAAAGCTTTTAAAGCTTTATAAGACACAGACACACATCCCACTGGCTGTCTGTGAGTGAGAGTGTGTGTGTGTGTGTGTGTGTGTGTGTGTGTGTGTGTGTGTGTGTGTGTGTGTGTGTGTGTGTGGATATAGCTCTAAGTAAATTCTAAGTGTACAGTCCGTTACTAACTGGAACAGAACTTATAGCTGACAAGTGGAAACATTTAGCTTCATCTGTAACCAATCGGCTCACACAAACACAGCAATAACCATGGTAACAGCTTTACACCACCCAGCTGTGACGCAGAGAGACAGACAGAGAAAGCAAGAGAGAGAGAGAGAGAGAGAAAGAGAAAGAGAGAGAGAGAGAGAGAGAGAGAGAGAGAGAGAGATGTCAGTTGGCGCTGAGGCTGACTGACTTTAAACACCATTCTGAGTAAAGCGAATGATAACACAATGTAAAGAAACCTACGTGGAACATTGGAAAGAAGAAACTCAAAGCCAAAAGTAGATTAGAGCATTGCCTAGCCCTAAAAAGAGATTTCTCTAGATCTTTCCACGGTCAGAGAGAAAAAGCCAAGCCAGATCCTAACCAGGTACAAGCTCAGCGATCACAAACTGGCAACCCAAACAGGAAGACAACCAAGCCAAGTCAGAGCATGTGGTCCGTGATTGACAGGTGAGGCTCAAACAGAAATGCACTTTCTCTGAATAACCTCTCAAAATTAAATATTATCCTGGGAGAAGGAGACACACACACACACACACACACAAACACACACACACACACACCTTTGACCTGCTGTTCAGAACTACTGCGTCATTGGGAGACATTGGAAAATGATTTATATGGTTTCAGAGGTAACCCTGGCCTGGCCTGGCCTGGCCCGGCCCGGCCCGGCCCGGCTCTGACCTCACAGGCTCGTAGAGCAGCGAGGATGTGAGCACAGCTAACTGAATGCTGGGTCTGGAAATCAGCTCTGATCCTTCAGTCCAGTTCCCACAGTGTGTGCTTGCCTCGATTAGTGTGGTGTGCTACCTGCTTTGCCTGCTGTCTGAAAGCTATTTTAATCCCAAAAACAAATGGGGGGGGGGGGGCTCTCTGAAATGAGTCCAGGCCTCAGTGAACAGCGTTAGGTAATGTTTCAAAGTTCTCAGAACAACACTCAGGTGAGCAGGTGAGGAAGCTACTCTCAGCTCCCTCTTTCTTTCTGTTAGTGTTGGTGTAGTCTGGCTATTCCACGCTTCTATTCTGGCTTGTTTGTATTTCTTTAAACCAATCACAGCGGTCCTGGGCGGTGCTAAGCCCTGGATGCATCGATGGTGCCCTCGCAGAATCGAGAGCGGAAGGCGAGGGACATTTTAATCCCAGCACGGTACATCCACTGAGACACACTACTTCTGTTGTGAACCAGCGAGAGAAACACCAGTGTCCAGCTAACATCATGCAACTCCTGTCAACAGACGCGTCTGGAAACGCGTGGTAATAAAAAGGCAGAGCACTCCCCCTTTTTGCATCGTTTCTGTATTTGCAGCGCGTTTGGTAAATGCTGCGCATGTGTTGTCAAATTCATAAAGAGGTTTTCTTAATTTACTTGTTTATTGTCTATTTGCGCACGCTTCATTAAAGCGCCCATATTATGCTCATTTTCAGGTTCATAACTGTATTTTAAGGTTGTACCAGAATAGGTTTACATGGTTTAATTTTCAAAAAACACCATATTTTGTTGTCCTGCACAGCTCTCTCTCACTGCTGCAGATCCTCTTTTCACCTGGTCTCGGTTTTAGCTACAGAGTGAGACCTCCTTTCTTCTTCTGTACCATCTTTGATTGCACTCGCCGTATCTCACTCAGAACACCATGGATGGATTTTTTTCAAAGTTTGTATGCGTGTGGAAGCACCAGAGACACAAAATAACACCCCAAATCACCAGAAAATGAGATTTTTTTCATAATATGGGCACTTGAAGTTGCAGTGCGTTTGCCCCTGTCGGCCACCGTACCCTTTGGGGTGAAACCAGTATTCACTGTATAAACTCACGTGCAGAGGGTGTGTGCCGTCTGGGAGTCTCCCGGTCAGCTGACGCTCTGCTTCTTCTTCTTCTGCTGAGAAGGACAGAGAAGATTAGTTCACCGTCACAGGACGACATTCATGTCATGATTCAAAGATGTGCTATGAATGCTGGTCCTTTTCCTGCTGCCCGGCTGGAGCGGACATGTCAGTGTGTGTGTGTGTGTGTGTGTGTGTGTGTGTGTGTGTGTGTGTGTGTGTGTGTGTGTGTGGTTAGGGAGATCAACTCAGGGCTCAAAGCTCATTAAAGATGGTTGATGAGTTCTGAGTTTTGCCTAATTACACAACTAACAATACAAAGAGTCAGATAGTTGAGCGGCCGCGATTGGAATGTGATGAAGATGATGAAGATCCTGTGAGGGACTTTGCTCCTCTCATGGTGAGTCAGGGATGTTTTCTGGGTGAAATAATTAGGGGCTGAAAAGGAAAGCTTCCCTGAGCCAGCCATCAGCCTGGACAGTGCTGGAACATTCTGGCTGCCTGTGTATATTTACTGTGTGTGTGTATTTATAGAAAGCTCTCACATTCATTCTGTTGCTTTTTGGCTGATCTGGGAGGCAGCTTTTCATTCATTTTTACAGCATCTCTCCATTTGTGTTCCTCTATGATGTGATGCTGGCGCTGTGAGCATCTCGTTTGCACCCACAGAAGACCCTAAACCATTCTCCAGTCAGTACAGACAGTAGGGGAGCTAACTTCCGGGTCTACTGCAGTCCACAATAACGGTCCGTTATTAACAGCATTGTGGCAAATTATGGCATGAAAGCAGAGTGAAGTGTGTAATTGATTATGGAGAATTTTTTGTTTGAAAAAAAAAAACTATCAGCTGATACAGCAATAACGTAAACGCAAAGAGAAGTCTAAAACAAAGGTCAAATTAATTCATGCTAGACTGACTAGGTACATTTTATATTTGATCTGCAGCTCAAACTCAAAAATGAGCACGCTCATAGTAACGCGCTGTGTGTTTATGGCCGGTCAAAGCGGCCGATATGTATTTTGCCATAGGAGATTTCTCCACCCTGCTGCCACCTCTTTACCTCTCTCGCCCAAGTAAGCGAGCGATTCCGCTAACGATGATGCAAATAAATCAGACAATGCACAGGCAGTTCGGTGGTTAGGGCGAGATGTGAACAAACTGGATGGACTGGGGCTGCCGCATCACCGCTCACAGAAATGGATGGTTGACGCTGGTCCACGCTAACCTGACTCCGCCAGATGGGTCCACGCTGCTGCGTGAGCTATCGTGAGATTTAAAGATCAGTCTCTAGTATTCAGTAGTCCAGGTTAGCCCTGACAGTGATCCAGCATTAACAGCAGCAGGAACCTGAAGCATCCGGCATTCATTTCATTATTTACACCTCCTATCACACGCCCTAAAATATCTGATTCCCACAGTGTTGTTCATTGTGTGTGCCAGTAAGGGTAACCCTGTACTCCCCAGATCACTGCTCAGCTCTGGGAACACAGCCACATAATCTAAACCACACACGGTGCTAAGAGTCATCGGCCATGGGAGTGTAGAGCATTCACGTTTAATAAGGAACTTAGTCTGAAAACTGTTACACACACACACACACACACAGACCGACAGACAGACAGACACACAACCACACAGACACACAACCGCAGACAGACAGACACACACACCTTATTCTCAGCCTACTTCTAGTTTCACTGTCCACTGTTAAGTCTTAATGACATCATCAGGTTGCCTGGATACCGTGGCCCATACAAACAGTGGCACCAGATCAACAGCCGTCTCTCTCTCACGCACGCACACGCACACACACGCACACGCACACGCACACACACACACACACACACACACACACACACACACACACACACACACACACACACACACCGTCCCTCCCTGTTACTGACTGACTCGGCTGAGTCTCTCAGCTGCCCTCTACTGTAAAACTCTCCGACTGTGAATTAGCAGAGCCCTGAGACCAGGAAACCCCTGACCTCTGACCCCCCCTGAGGTAGGACAGAGGAGCACTTGTCTGGTGTGATTTCAATGAGTGCCATTTCATCACAAGAGCAGCAATCTGAGTGTAAACTTACACCATTAGTGTTGGGACAGGCTGTGCGGAACGGGAGTTGTGTCAGGGACTGCTCTGAAGCCTTCCTTCCTGCTACAATGTGCAGACACAGCAGCAGTCTGCTGTTACTAGCACCAGCCCGGTCATCGCCTTTATGTTCCAGTTATGAATGTTACAATGCACCACTAGTGTAAAATGCTACAGCTACTGTTGTTTCATTTAATTAATTTTTTTATTTATTAAACAGGAAAAGATTAAAGACAATCGGGCCTCACTCAGTATAAAACTGATTTTCAGCAGGTTCATAAACACCACATACACAACAAAAACTCCTAGACAGAACAGTAACAAACACACAGACCAGGAGAATGAGCAACAGGGCAAAGCCATAAAGCTGACTTAATGGTCACAGGTATACCTCTCCATTCTCCATTTGTCGAGAAGTTAGCAAGCTTGACTTAGTAACGGAGCGCTTTTAAGGGAGCACCCTGACAGGACCTTAACAAGCAAACTGCTGATCTATTCCACAGTTTCTATAGAAACACATATGTGAGGATGTTTAGCACCAATGTATCTTGTACAGACCATAAAGCTGCAAACTGTTTAGCCCAGGTAAAGAAAGAGGTGACGAGAGAGAGTTATTTACCTGTCTGGGATGTGACGTCCGCTGGGACCTTCTCTTCACTTTTCATCTTAATCCGTTCTCTGTCTTTCCATCCATCCACTGTATCCAGAGTGTTTTCAGTATCCATGGCAACAGACTCTGGACCTGTGCTACTGCCAGCGGGGACAAGCTTCCGGTCTGCTAATGCCTGGGATGACTGGTATTTTCCAGGCTGTTCCTCTGGACCGGGACGGGCCGCAAGAGTTGAGTCACGCAGGGCAACAGGAAGTGTTGAGCAGCTAGGAAGGGACAAAGTGGCAATGTCCCCTTCACAGGACGTTTTAAGGTGAGCCTCCAGCTGTGGGTCTCTGTCCTGCTCTTTATCCTGGCAGTCTGACACACGCTGCGGACCCTTTGAGCTGTGTGGACTGTCCTGCTGCTGAATTTCGGAGCTGTGTGGACTGTCCTGCTGCTGACTCTCTGAGCTTTGTGGACTGTCCTGTTGACACTCTGAGCTGTGTGGACACTCGGAGCTGTGTGGACTGTCCTGCTGCTGACTCTCGGAGTTGTGTGGACTGTCCTGCTGACTTTCGGAGCTGTGTGGACTGTCCTGCTGCTGACTCTCGGAGCTGTGTGGACTGTCCTGCTGACTCTCGGAGCTGTGTGGACTGTCCTGCAAATGCGGCTGTCCTCCTGCATCGCCCCCATCAGGTCTGTGCTGTATCCCCCTCTCTTCCCGGCAGACAGACTGCTCCTGCGGGCCTCCAAGCTCTCCTGGTGTGGGATTCTCCTCCGAAGCCTCTGGATGTTGCAGCTGGACGTCAACCTGCACGGGACCCCGGCCGTCTACCTCGGTTGTGATCGTTTGGTTTGCTGTTGGCAAAAGTTTCCCATTAACTCGGAGCAGGCTGTCTTCTTCTTCTTCAGGCGGTGAACGTGTCAAGACTTTGTTTTGTGCGGTTTCTGTTTGGATTTCCTCTTTGTGGAGATGTGGCAAGCTGGGAGTGTCTGCATGCGCAAACAGGTCCAGCTGAGCTGGCTGGTTGTAACGCATCTCAACATCAGCTGCTTGTTGAGAGGGGAACCGATCAGCAGGTCGTGAGTGCTCTACAGGCTGCTGTCCTGTCTCACATGGTACCAGAGGACACCTGTCTGTGTCCATCAGCTGCGAGGCCTGAACAGTGTTGAGTAAATCCTCTGACCCTCGACGCTCTGACTGACTGTCTGCTAACTGCTGGCTCAGCTCTAGGCTAGCCACGGCTGACGCTATTGCTACCGCTACAACCGCTACCGCCGTGGCAACTAGGTTTTCATTGTAGTCCAGCTCTCGTTCTCCGTCTATGGAAGACAACTCCCTGCGATGCGTGCCACTGCCATTTTCTTCCCTCCTCCTTCTTTTCTTAGCTGCTTCCTCTTCACCCACCCACAGCTCATTTCTCTTTTCGTCTGTGTGCTGCTGATCTCTCAGCATCTCAGAGACCAAACAATGCTCGGAGTATCCCCTCGCAGTAGTCTCGGCGCTTCCTTCCCGTATTTGAAGTGGTAAAACATCCGCTGTGCCTTCAAATGGCAGACCCCCAGCTTCTGCGGGATGCACAGATTCCATAAATCCTACAGGTCTTCCCTCGGGATCCACAGGAAATTCCACAAGAAACGAGTTCTCGGTGAACTCCGTAGGATCTGAAAGTTTGACAGGAAGTTCTTTTGGACAGGCGGAGTCCACCAAACCTGTTCGATCCCCAGACGTTACAGCTTTACCAGCAACCGTCAAATCCTCATTTTCTGACAATGGATTTGACTCCACGTTATCCACGGTTTGTTGGACCGGACTGACAAGCCCCTTTAATTCCAGCTCGGTAGGGTCAAGTACTTCCTTTTTTACTGGTTGGACAGCTGTAATGTCCTCCACGTCTGCCTTCCTGATGTCCATCTGACCGAGTTCTGAAGCAGCGACGCTAGAATCCGGGTTAAAGTGCTCGCTGTCCTCTGATAATTCCTTTGTTTCTGGTGTCTGGGAAGCTGTACTTTCAGTTAGGTCTGCCGGACTGAAGTCTGGAGGGGTATCACTAGGACTAGGACAGTCCGGTCCATGAGTGCCCGTGGTCTGGCCCTCTGTCTGGCTGGGTAGAAGCATGGCGTCTTTGTCGGTTTCCTCTCTCTGGGTTGGAGACTTGCCTTCTGCCCTTCCTGTTCTATCCCTGGCTTCTGACTCGGTCTCTGACTGAGTCTTTAGGTCTGTCTTTATCTCTGTGTGACTCTGAGACTCGATGCTGGAGCTGGAGCTAAGCTTGCCCTCTGCCCCCCCTCTCTTCCCCCTCTTATTCCGCCTTTTTTTTCTGCCCTTTGCTCCTTTCTCTTGGCTCCCTTGCTTTTCTTCTCCTCCCTCTTCGGTGTCTGCTCTTTCAGAACTCTGTCTGCTGTAACTGGTCTCTCTGTTAGTGACCTCCTCTCCGTCTCCCTCCACTCCTCCCTCCTTCCAATCTGGCCCTACTTCCTCCTCTGGCTGTGATCCGTGCACTTCCCGTCTTTGTGCGCCCGGCCCTTGTGACAGTGCTGGCTGTGTTCCAGCAGCATGTGGCTGACTAAGAGCTGCGGACACTTGAGAACTAAGACCAGAAGCTTGGGCCGAGCTCCAGGCGCATTCTTTCTGCTTTGTCACTCCCTGCTCCAGCTGTTCATGTCTTCGCTTATCTGTTGTGTCACCATCATACCAAACTGACTGGGAGTTCACCGCCTCTCTCTTCCAGGATTCGTTGGCACCCTGGTCCAGGTTTTCACCCTGATACCACACTGTTTTCGCTAAGGTTTCTGGTGCCTGTGGGAGTGATCCCATTCTGCTTCCAATCCATCCTCCATCCCGCCACAGGCCTTTGCGGGGTTTTTGGTCACTGCCCGGGGACTTGGGGCTGGTCCTCCTGCCAGACTGAGGACTGTTGTCAGTGGTGTCAGCTTGGCTCGGCTCCTCTGAGCCCGGCTGACTTTCCTGGGGATCTTGGGATTGTTCCTGACCCATGGTTACTGAAAAGGACACAGGTTTGGATTAAAGACTGCAAAAAAACTAGTTTTTTTCTTTTCTTTAAAACACACTGTAAAAAAAACATCTCCTCACTATCTGCTAGCTGCCTGTCCCTTGAACACACTGTAAAAAAACATCTCCTCACTATCTGCTAGCAGCCTGTCCCCTGAACACACTGTAAAAAAAGTGGAGTGGAGGAGAGAGAAGCGTGAAGAGGGAAGTTAGCTAGGAGGAGGAGGGTGGGGCGAAGTGACGTCACCCAACATCGCTTAGAGCACCTTTGATAAATCGCTCACTGCGCCGGTGAGCTGTGTGGAGATCAGTCAGAGCTGAAACAGGGAGAGTTCATACGCTGTGATGGGAAATAACTTTACTTCATTAACCTTCATTTTTCTCTCGACTGGTGTTTCTTTTTCCCCAGATTGCTTATTTTTTTAGCAGTTTAACCACCGGAGACTACTAGTGTTTCTTTCTAGAAGCTGACGTTCAGAATCAGATTCCCCCCACCCCCCCGCCCCCAGGGAAATTGTTTAGTTACAGTTGCTCAAGAGTAAGAAAAGAGCTAGTCAATAAGTGTATGAGTTACATAAAGTAACATAGCTACTAGGGTTGGACGGTATCCAAATTTTGATACCGTCAAACCTCCTCCCTATCTTACCGCGGTATACGGTATTACCGTGACTAATTAAAAATGATGACGTAAGGCTCAGCCGGCGTCACCAAACTGTTGGCTTGTGCACCGTTCAGAAACTGAATACCAAACACTAATACTGAAACAATAATAACATGACAACAACTTACAAAAAAACTTCTTTCTCCTCCACACTGTCACGTGATGACAACCACACATAATTACATAAATTATATTTAATATGTAATCCTTGTCTCCTATATAAGTGCACTGCATTTCTTTTAATGACGGTATTGAAACGGATACTGTTGCTATTTTTAAGACCTACACTATTTTTAATAGCTACAGTGCAAGAAATAAAAACGTTAAGTAGAAGTAAGATTAGGTAATAAGGAATTGATTGATTGATTGAAAGATTAGGTCGCTAAAACAATGGATTGTACAAAGGCTATTGTAGTGCAGTGTCAACACAAACCGAGTACAGTGTGAACATAAATGAAGAATGGTGTGAATATAAGTAGCAGCAGTGAATAAATAACAGATATAGCCCCGCATTACAGCTGCAACCAGGTTCTGGTTCATCCTCTGCACGACTGTACTGGGAGCACTTCAGAAGCCAAACGTTTTGCATGCTTTTGTTGACCAGATAAACCTGTGCTTCTACCAGAAAGTAAGGAAGTATCTACGTAGTTCTTGTTTTGGTCTGTTTCAATGCAGACAGCAGAAACAGCAGACTTTATAACTGCCGGATGGGTTAATAGGCCACGGTGTGTTGTGTTTGAAATTTGCATTGCACATGGTTTGGTATATGTTAACCCTAAAGCTAAATGCCAACATGTGATTGTCTTTGTCACATTCTATTCCTGAGCGAGTGACTACAGATTACAAATAGAAAGAACAGTTAGAAAGGAGCCTTCTGACGTTAGGTTTCTTTTGTTCCCACAGTGCACACCAGTTTCCGGTTTGGGTGTAAAATCTCATCAGCAATCAACAGTGATACAAACTCACAGTTCCTGTCTGCCCAGCCAATCTGTTTCCCAAATCACAAGTTGATTTTTATTAGTTAGGTGATCTGACAGTAGGTTTGTGTGGTACAATCTCTGGCCAGCACTTTGAAATCAGCTGAAATCAGCAGAAATCTGCTTCCCACTCCCCACGCCTGGGTGAGTCCAACATTGACCCACTGGGGGACGTACCTGTCCTCTCTGCGGCTGATTCCACAGCAAACTTGAAGTCAGCTTGTCCCGCCGGGAGACGTCCAGTGTCTCCCTGCTCTGTCCGTGTCACCGCTTCGGTCTCTGCAACTCGCTCACACATCAGCAGGTCAACTTCCTGTTTTTCTACGACGATGGCGGCCGCTGCCTTCCTGCTAGCGCACTTCCCATCGGTGCCTGGGGCAGACCCTGGCTTTCTGGGTAATGGAGTCCCTTCTGTTGTGGGACCACGCTGAGCTGTCACTGGCACTCTAGGTGAAGTAGCTCCATCTGTCTCTCTCCCACTTCCTGTTGCCTTTGGGGGCCTGCGAGCTGTCCCTCCACCCACCTCTGGGGGGCCTCTGTTACTTCCTGGAGATTCGGCTGCACGTCTCGTAGTCTTTCTACCCCTTCTTTTGTTTTTGCGGTTGCGGCCTGCAGGAGAGTTGGCAGCTTCCTGGCTCTGACAAAGACTTGCGCTGCTGCAGGATGTCTGAGTGACAGCGGAGTCCTCCCCTCGGGCTCTCTCCTCCAATGACTGAGGACTTCCCTGTTCCTCTGTTGTTGTGCTACAGGTCTCTATGGTTACTGCAGACAGCCCTGCATTCTGCTGCCTACAGGCAGGGCTGAGAGCCGCAGCACCAGAAGAGTTCCCCTGCAACGAGGAAGACAACACAAAAGAACAAGTGTTGAATGAAAATTTCAAATTTCAAAAACACAACTACAAAACATGTCAATGAAAATCTAAATATATGGCTTTGGTGCATGCACAGGCTGTGAGAAGGTAAGCTACGGGACCTGTCGATAAGCTTCTGTGTTAGGGTAATGTGATGCTGGGTTCACGCAAAAGCCTGTGGTGGCTTTCTGTGGCTTTTCCTGTGTCACAGAAGAGACTACAACTTGCAGGAAACAACGGAACTTTTCTTTCTTTGTCCCGACCGAATCAACACAACCACTTAAAGGTGCAGTAGGTACGACTTACAAAAACTAACTTTCTGACATATTTGTTTCGAGTAGAACTACATGAAGCAGAAAAAAATCATCACATGAAAACATGAATAAACGTGAAAATAAATCCAGCTCCTCTGGCACCACCTACAGCCTGTAGTGCGATTTGCAAAAATCCTGTTTAGATGCACCAATCAGGGCCAGGGGGAGAGGGTGTAACTGCGTGTCTAACTGCGTGTCAATCACTGCTCCCTTGTGGGGGAAGGGGCTTAGGAGACCGTTTTGGGCTTTAGCGGAAAGGGGGGAGGGACTGAGAAGTTGTTGTCAGTGAATCACTGCAGGGACGCTGCTTAACCCAGCGTTACAATAAGTTAAGTTACGCAGAGTTACACGTGTGTGTACGGCGGACCTACAGCCAGTACAAAATCTCCACGGCTGCCATGTTCCTACACGTCAGGCTGACAGAGAGATACCACATGGAGACAACAAGAGCTGTGACTGGCCTGCTCCCGTTTCCTCCTACAAGCTTCTGATGGCACTGGAAATGGTTTAGGGCGAAGACAACATGAAGCAAAAATGAACAAGGTGGAGCTTCTCGGTTACTGTGGGGAGTAAAGTCCCGTACGGAACATCGGTCTGCTGTGCTGATGATCTGAACTGGGAATGTAACCCGAGCCATCTACAGCAGACAGATGCTAACCTCTAGTCTCGCGTGTCAAAGCTCGGGGAGCTCAGATGCTGAAACAAAGCACGTTATTTGGAAGTGAAAACGTACCCAAAATAAGTATATCTTTTTTTTTATTTCATTAATTGCTAAATATTAATCTTAAAAACCGGCGGTGACAGGCAGGTGAGACTCTTGTCTCTGCTGTCAGCTCACCTGTGTGTCCCTGTGAAAACCAATGCGTCTCCTCAGCTCCTTCAGCTCCTCCTGGATGCAGCGGTCTTCGCCGCCCCCGCCTCTCTGCCCCAGGCCCGGGAAGGTCAGGGTGTAGGTGCCAAGAGCGGCGTGGTGCTGAAACACTCGGCCTTCTGGGTAGACGTGCGGCTGCTCCTTTAGTTCCACTTGGACGTTTGAGGACGTCTCATACCTGCAGGGACACAAAGTCATACGTGTGTGTGTGTGTGTGTGTGTGTGTGAGACAGCTGGTCCAGCTCACTGACTCTGCTGTCCCGTACGATTGAGACAACAAGGGGGACCAGGACTCTCTGAGTCTTACCTGTGTGGTTCATATATTAAATAAAGTCAATAACTAAAAGGTCCAGGAAAAAAAACAAAAAACATCTAACTAATACACAACTACAGGACAACTCCCGACAGGCAGCCTACGTGCCTCACACTGCCCTGTGTGGTGGAGGCTTCACATCACTCACGCAGTCTTTTAACCACACCCCCCAGCTCCACCTCCACACTCTGTGCCCAATCAGCTGAGCTCTGACGCTCCCAGTTCAGCCTGAGCCATGGGAGAGGTGCTCAGTTACTGAGCGCACACACACACACACACACACACACACACACACACACACACACACACACACACACACACACACACACACACACACACACACACACACACACACACACACACACACACACACACACACACACACACACACAGTGTGTTTTGTTAACCCAGTTTTTCTTCACAGTGACTGCAGCATTAATGCAGCAGGCTTGTTTGTCCTGTCTGCCAACTCAGTCCTTACCACCTGAACATTATTATTACTAATTCTCTCTCTCTCTCTCTCTCTCTCTCTCTCTAACAGACAGGAAAAAGAAAGCGTGATCTTATCTCTTGTAAGTTTCAGGGTTGATTTGAATATTGCGTTTCTTGTTTTTAAGGTCATATACGGGCTGGTGTCACCTTATCTAGCAGAACTCCAGATTGGACCAATCAGATGCTCCGGATGTTCCCAAAGCCAGACACGGACACACTCCCAGTGTGGAACAGCTGATTCATATAAACCTGCTCACACTCCCAAGCCTCACCGCCCTCGTCCGGTTGACTTGAGCTCGGCTTCGACTTCTGTTTGGCTGAAAGTCTTTTACTCTCACTATCTTTATTGCTTATCCTCTCCTCCTTTTGCTGTTGTATTCATTTCTTCTGGTATTTTGTGCTCTATGAATAAAGAACACATGCCACAGTCTGACGTACGCGTGCGCTAGTTAATGCCTTTCTGAACCGGCCAGCACTAATGAGTCAGCTGCATGTGGAATATCTGAGAGTAGAGACACACAGCAGCTGTGTAATCAAGTGACTAGGAGGAATCCCTGCAGTTGATTTAAGATTAAGATTTATTAGGACAATGCACATTAATCGACATTTCTGTAAATGTGCCAGTGTTAGCCAGCCCGGCTAATTTTCAACTGTAGTTCTAGTTACCTAGCATGGATGTCTTTATCGTGGGAGGAAACCCACACAAACACGAGAAGAACATGCACACAAGAAAGGCCCGGCCCGCAGCAGTGCTTACCGCTGGGCCACCGTGTAAACACTAGTTTCATTGTTCCACAGAGATTTAGGGCTGTGCAATTAATCGAAATTTAATCGTGATTATGATTTCGGCTCCCAATGATCACAAAAACAGAATAATCGAGAAAAACAATTATTTAGCTCATTACGTTTTGAAAGTAAACTCTTATTTTCTCTCGATTTCTAAATGAAAAAAGAAAGTTTAAATAGGAAAAGTATTGAGGCAAAGTTCACAGTTGTATGTTTTTTTTTTTTTTTTTTTACTGTTGATTCATTTAACTTTTTCCACAGTTTTTTAAATTCAATAATTGCAACATCTTTCCAGAAGTCAACGAGTAATCGTGTTAAATTATCGTGATTTCAATACTGACTGAAATAATCGCAGCCCTACAGAGACGTTAGCAGGAACACTGTCTGTCTGTCTGTCTGTCTGTCTGTCTGTGTTGTGACATAGATGCTCTGACATACAGAAGCCTCCTGTACATGCATACTGTATACAACTTGCTACTCTGCCATATGCAGTTCTATTTCTATTCTTTTTGCACTTTTCATGTTTTTGTTGTCTTGACTTTTTGTCTTTTTGAAATTGAGCTTATGGAAGCCCACTGATGTAGGATAATAACACACAGCCACACTCCACAGCTCCTGATGACGATGATGATGATGATGATGATGATATATCTATACGTCTCTCTCTCTGTGTACTCACTGTGTGAAGAGCTGCAGCAGCTGCTGGTGTCCTCTGCTCCGGGCCACGGCGGCGGCAGTCTGTCCCTGGGCGTCGGGCGTCCTCAGCGCCTCCCGGCCTCCCGGCTGCTGCAGAACCAGCGCCGCCACGGCCCTCAGACCGTGACTGGCTGCCACGTGCAGCAGGCTGGACAGCTGCTGGCACCGAGAGCGGCCTAAGGACAGAGATAAGACACAGCTATCGGCCGGTCCTGGGTCAGGGTTTCAGAGAAACATGAAACGGGAAACTGCTTTGTGTCATACACGACTGATGAACCAGCTGGGACACACTTCAGCCAACTGGAAAACAAACACAGAGCATGTGGTTTTTATCTCATTGATGAGTCCAGTCTGCGTGGCGTGAGCGTGGCGTTTCTGTTGCATGTCAGCTGCATGGATGTTTCTGTCTGCTGCTGCTAGCCTTGTCTGGACACATGGATGTTTCCCATTGATAAAATGAAATACCATGTTAAACATAAATATATATTCTGATTTGATTACAGCAAAGACAACGTCGGCAGTATTGACGGCAAAATAGGCTCCAGAATATTTGGTTCTGTATTGACAGATGACATATTAGAAAATCGATTTCTTTTTAAAATTACATTTATATCTGCATTTATATCAAAACCTAGACCCTTTCAAACATCAACATGTCATTTATTAATATGTATCTAAATGACATATAAACATCTTTTCCTATTGGAAACGCTTCCAACACGCTTGCGTGTCGCGTGCAAAATAGGCGTCGTTTCCATTTTTAGCAGGCACGCGTTTTCGGGCGCATCTCGAGCCGCGCCTGAGATGTGCGTGTCACGCAGGCAGCGTGCAAGCTCTAACCTGTTACCATGGGAGCCGAAATAAAAACGGACACGCCACACAGCTGACACGCTCATGCCACACAGCTGAAATGCTCACGCGACACAGGCAGTGTGCAACTGTGTGACATGATGATGATGATGATGATGATGATGATGATGATGATGATGATGCAGAGCTTATGATGTGGACTGGTACTGATAAAGTCCTGTGTTGTGCTCGCTCAACTCGCTGCACACAGCTACAGCTGACCCCACACTATCGCTGACTGCATGAGCCTCACAATGAATGCATTTAATATGAAGACTGTTACTGTGAAAGCATTAGTGTTGGCACTGACAGTCAAGTGTTATCCAAAAAATGATTTCATCACATATTTAACAGCTGGATAAAGAACCGGCAACCTTTGAACAACTGCAATGGAAAAAGTAGTGCAGACCACAGGGAAGCCATGGGCTCTATCAGCTCAGTGTGGACTTAAGTGGTTAAGAGGCTAAGTGAATGACAGCTGGGATCAGTCTTTACCAGCCGTTCCTGAACACTACTGACATGCCTAAAAAGGCTGTGGGTGTGTGAACATCTCCACGTCCAGCTACCGGATGTTCATGGTCTTCATCAGTACCACGCTGAGGGGTCGGGAGTTTAGAGGTTGGAATCAGTACCGTGGACGAAAAACGGAGACGGGTGCTTCCCTAATTAGTACAAAGTCTAAATCGCCAGGGCATGTCTAATGTCAATCAGAGGAATGCATCCTCCGTAACCATGGAATCCCATCCCCAGAAGAAGAAGAAGAAGAAGAAGAAGAAGAAGAAGAAGATGATTTACAAGAAGACGCCAAAGATAATGTCTAACTGAAGAGACAACGAGATTCAAGATCTTCTGTTGGTAAGAGCCAACGACGAAATGTGTGTGTGTGTGTGTGTGTGGTTGCTCACCGGTAAAGCTGTCCAGCAGTGTGGAGACATCCATAGACGTAGCTTCCTGCTGTGTCTCTATGTCGTCCCTGTCTGTGCCACTGTGTGCAGGTGTGTGTGTCGTCTGTGTGTGTGTCGTCTGTGTGTCCAAAGCGGGTCCAGTCCCCTGGGGGGGCAGGCTGAGGTATTTCAGGGCAAGGGCCAGGCTCTGGTCCAACCGCTCACACTCTTTCAACCCAATCTGACGCACACACACACACACACACACAGAATAAAGAGAGCTCGTTGAGTTATGTGAAATGTCTTGCTAATATAACATCAACAATATCAAAACTAATATCCAAAGATGACGAATGAAAAGCATGACATGTGACCCTTACCTGCTCATCATCCAATAGGAATGCTTCCTGTGGAGATATGTTGTCGAGCAGAAAGTGGGCCATGTCCAGAGCCAAGTCCTACACACACACACACACACACACACACACACACACACACACACACACACACACACACACACACACACACACACACACACACACACACACACACACACACACACACACACACACACACACACACACACACACACACACACACACACACACACACACACAGAGCAGTGTGATTTCCATGAGGTCACGACGTCTCATGCCATCAAACCTTTCTACTTTTTAAATTGTTTCATCTTTTACAACTCGCGTTCCATTTTTTTTTGGACTTGATTTTAAATGATTCACCATTTGGAAACAATTTCACTTTTGTTGATAAAAGATTTGAATCTCTTGGACGCCAACCCTAACGGTGCTCCAGATATGTTCCAGTCGTCGAGAACATGTGAACGAGGCGTGACATAAACACACACGAGAGTTGTAAGTTCCAATCCTCTTCTTTTCCATAACCCCCCCGCCCCCCGAACATAACACACGGGTTCTGTGATGAGGTGCTGAGTGTCAAACACAACCAGATGGTTTTTTGTATGAAAGGAAAGATTAATAATCTGTGATGGTCTCACGTTTACATTGCGTATACATCCAGTGGTCATTTTATTATTAGGTACATTATTCTTATAGAGGGGAGAACAACTACACCCAAATCAGCGTCAGGTAGGCTGTGCAGCTTCTGCCTTTTGTTACAAGTCATTTCCATCTCCTTCTCTGGTCAGTGGCATGTCAGAGCAACATGTGACACGCTGGAACACGTCACAACCAATAGGAAGCTGGCAGAGCAGTTACCTGTACGAAGCAGAAGGTCTCCCGTGAGTGTGTATCCACTGGAGCGCCAGGCCGAGCCAAACACAACGTCACCAAGACCTGCTCACACACATTATGGGCTACACAACACACACACACACACGTTCTTATGAGTGCACTTGTGTTTATTCATTCACCTGCGGGAGAATGTGTGTGTGTGTGTGTGTGTGTGTGTTACCTGGACACACAGCCTGCAGTGTGACGTGGCTGACTCGCAGCGTGCTGCTCAGGTGTCTCTGTGTGGATCCCGAGAATAAAAGGTAAAACTCTGCCTCCTCCTCTTCCTCGTCCTCTCTCTCAGCACGACACACATCATCATCATCGAGCTGAACGGTCAACACACACTCTCCCTGAGAGAGACACACACACACACACACACACACACACACACACACACACACACAGGAGGAAGTCAACGTTAATCACACAGCTCACTGACTGACGCTCTTTAAAATGGTGTTTAAAAACATCTTTAATTGACGTCTAATAGAATTTCCAGAAAAAAAAAAAACTTTCATTCTGGCTCTTCGGAGGACGTCTTCTGGACGTCCTTAAAATCACGTCTTTTAGACTTGCTCCAGATGACTTTTTGCTCACTGGGAGTAGAAACCCCGATTGAGATTCTGAATGTGCAGTATACCTGTCCAAAGAAGGCTTCTAAAACCTGAATAATACCGACATATCAAACATGTCTTCATATGAAAATGCCATCTTCAGAAAAAGGCCTTGATCTGAATATCCAAACAGAACATGCTGTTAACATCACCCAAATCAAATTCAGACTATTGTTATATTACATACTCTAGGGGCGCACCGATCCGTTATTAAGATCGGAGATCGGTCCTGATATTGACAGAAAAGCTGGATCAGGGATCGGAAAAATTAACAGATCCACGGGCCGATCCAGTTTTGTTCGTTTTTTTTCCCTCTGTCGCACGTGTGCTCGCATGCTGGAAGAGTTGAGTGTACAAATAAATAAGAATTCAGTACATTAAATTTGTAATTATTATATTAGAATTATTTTTTCTTTAGGAAGGTAATGTTTAGTTAGGAAGGTCTGGTGCCTTTAGTCTCTTCCACATGGTGGAAGGAAGGTACGAGGTGGAAGGTATACAGTGTGTTATTAATTCAACAATGCTATCGGATCATCAGATACACAAAGCCCAGGCATCGGTATCAGGACTGAAAAAGTTGGATCGGTGCATCCCTAAAATCCACGTACTCACTGTACTACATACATAACCCAGATACAGATAGACAGCGGAGCTACAAGTCCAAAGAGGACAACTCTAGAAGCATGGGGCAAGGTCTAAGAACTATGACTAGGATTCCCAATGAGCATAAAGGTTAAATGGACGGGTGGGTGCACCTGTCTCACACCTGTCTCCCTCTCTGAGCGAGCAGCAGCAGGGACAGCGGCGGTCCCTCAGAGGAACACCTGCATTAGAAAGCTCCGGACTGACCCGGGGCTTCCCTCCAAATGCAGCACACATCTGAACAGAGTTCCCAGAAAATGGCCATGAGGAAAAATGTGAATGAATTCAAAACCAATTCTAATTTTTGACTTTCATTTAAGTCAATTTTTTCTTAGAACTGAAAATGATTAAAAGACCTGAGCGCTCTGCTAGGAACAGTTTAACATGCCAGGACACCTGGCTGAGGAGAGAAAACAAGAGATGGGAGACAGCTCCGAGCCAGACCTGCTCCACATGCTCACTTTACCTTTATATACTTTTACTTACTATCATGCCAACGCTTTACCTGTATATATACATATTAATGTTTTTACTTCTCATACGCATACATGTACATATATACATTTACATTTCTTCTTTGTCCATTACTGTACACCTGCCTACCACCATTGCTTTATATTTTACAGCTGTTACCTCCTATATTTGAATCTCTGCACTACTTTATATCTTAGATTCTCATTTCTTTGACTTGTGTTTTTATGTAGACATTTAAGGAGCATTGTTGGTGAATATATACAAGAGCCACCCACTTCATCTGAAGAGAAACTTCCTGTTCTGAGTAACAGGCTTTGTTGATTACATTTTAACTATTTCAGTAATCATTAAACAATTAAAAGAACCGAAGCTTCTCGAGCAGAACTAGAGAAAGAAAAGGCTCTTTGTATGGCAGGTTGAGTTTTCAAAGCCCTGCCAGATGATTCTCTCTGAAGACTGAAGTTATCTGTGGATGGGAACAGCCAGTCTCAAACACCACTGGAGCATTAACACGTGAAACATTTCCCTTTAAAGTACATTTAGAACAAAAAAAACAAAAAAAAAATAGATAAATTTACGATTATTCACGAGTTAACTGTGATTGACAACCCTAGTTTGGAGAGATATAGAACAGAGACTTCAGACTGATATGAGCGGTTTGTATTTTGCTCCTTTATGAATGCTGTGAAACATGACGCACACACACACACACACACACACACACACACACACACACACACACACACACACACACACACACACACACACACACACACACACACACACACACACACACACACACACACACACACACACACACACACACACACACACACACACACACACACACACACACACACACACACACACACACACACACACGGCTGCTGAACATGCAGTTAAAAGTCTGTTAGCAGCCACACCCACACAGGCTAACAATAGACACACAGGAATGTTTCACAGCACGCACACACACGCACACGCACACGTGCACACACACACACACACACAACTGCTGCTGCTGAACTGACTGCAGTGATCCAGAGACAGGCAGGGGTCTACAGATGCCTGGCTACTGACATACTGGTATTGTTGTGGAGCTCAGGTTCTCTGCGGGGCAGACGAGGACACTTCAGCAGCGCACATTACTGACAGAATAGTGAGTTTGCTTGGCCTGAGGTGCTGCTGCCAAACTGCATCGCCCTGGGTCCCTGGGTCCAGGGCTATGCTCCTGGCCTGACATCGTTGTTCCTCACGGTCAGAAACACACCGGGGGATGGGGAACTTGAAATACACCAGGAGCAGCCTTTATACTCAGGAGAGTTAGGCGGCTGCCTGGGCCGGGGTGAAAGGCCCCAAAACACCTTGAGGGCCCCATTTTAAAGATCTAAGTGCACGGCGTGGAGCACCTGGCGCAGGTGCGTTTAGGGTGAAAAAGTGTCTGTGTGCCAGGCGCATGGTTCCAAAGGGTTGTACTTAGTGTCTTCATTAATTCATAGGTGTGTTTTGGGCTTAACATGCAATAAACCAATCAGAGATCATCTCCCATTCCCTTTAAAAGCCAGGCGCATTTGGACTTTGGGAGGAAGGAGAGACTTTCAGGAGAACAAACTGATCTGCTCGTGCGTGAAGTGAAAGCGCGCAAACAGAAATACACTTAGCGGAGGTATTCATTTCCAAACGGGCGTATTAGTCGCTTGCTTTGACATCACCGCCGTGGTTATAATGTACAGTTAAAGCATGGATTTAATGGGTGTCAGTATTTAGACGGTGGTAACGTTATTTTGGGGTTATCCAGTTGAACTAGGAAGTTGGAATTTCTAAGTTTCCAGTTGGAAACGTCAACTGGAATGCCGTCTGAAGTTGGATTTCCTACTCAGACGTATTCATTTCCAAATAGGCGTTGTAGTCGCTAGTAGCCCGCTGCAGACGACATGCTCGAGAGGCCTGAAGCCCCGCCCCCACAGCTGTTCACTTAGTTTTATTCACCGTTTATTAATATGGAACATGTCCCATTTCCAAATTGCACCAAACACCAAATCTGTCACTGTACTAGTGCTGCACAATTAATCGCAACTGTACCGAAATCGCAATATGGACTAGTGCAATATCCAAATTGCAGGGGGGAGCAATATTTGTTAAATGCAAAATATGTGTAAAACCATTCTGAATGAAGTATTGTGGTACTGCAGAGATGTCCCCAGCCTACAAATCCTACAGACTAAAGAAAAAAATATTCGTGGGGCGACCTCTAGCTCACCCAGTAGAGTGTGCGCCCCATGTAGGCTGAGTTTACCTGCGGCCCTTTGCTGCGTTTCATCCCCTCTCTCTCTCTCTCTCCCCCCTTTCCTGTCTATCCACTGTCGCTATCGAATAAAGGGGAAAGCCCTCAAAAAATTATCTTTAAAAGAAAAAGAATTGTTTGGTACAGATCCTCCCAAAAATCACACTATAATCATTTTATGATTAGTATCAGTATCAGTCAAAATAATCACAATTAGATATTTTCCTCATATCGTGCAGCCCTACACTGCACGTCATCGGATACCCAGCAACACAGCCGCAAAGTGTGAAGTAGATTGGATGAACGGTTGTCCAGATACTGGAAGGACAGACTGACACTCTCCAGACAATCAGAGATTCATAGCTGTACAGTGAGATAGCGTGCGAACATGACATAAGGAGTATGTTGACAACATTGTCTAACATTATCTCAGAGCTTCAGGATGAGATTTCAGCTGATAGGGGATTTCTAAACAGCGACGAGCTGGCAGGGTATGATCCCTCAGTTCCTCTCTGCACAGGGAAAACCTCATCACGTTTACATCCATGTGGAACCAGTCATTGGTCAGTGGAAGAACTTTAAGATTTTTCAAAACAGATATTCCAGTGTCCCAGGTTAACATACTAGATGATGCTGGGACCATAGATATAGAACAACCTTGTTCTATATCTATGGTTGGGACTGCATGTGGTGCCGTCACAAACCTCTGGAAACGTGCTGTTCCCAAAGTCAAAGCTCCCACATCACTGAATTCTAAGAATTACATAGGAGTCATTTCACAAACATTGCATTGTGACTTGTCAAAACGTGACACTGTTTCTGGATTTTGCCCCCTAGATGATTCAGATCGGGTAATGCTTTGTCCTGCTTAGCGAGAAATATATCTTGTATTACGTATAAATTATTAACATGTACTGGATTTCATAGGTGATAATAACTCTCCGTGTATAATGGTCCTTTTATCAATTATCTTAAAGTACAACCATTCAGAGTGTAAGTCACATTGTTTGTCGTGTTATTAGCAAAGAGTTGCATTACAAAGAGAAAATGTGACTCTTTGTACAGAAAATATATGGTAAATTAGATTATGGAAGGGTAGCATTTTTACACTACTGTATCTTAAGCCTTTTGCCCACAATGTTATAGTTATCCCCCCCAGAAGAAATCTATCAGAGAAATATTACTTGATAATTTTAGGCAGCAAAATGTCTCTAATGGATATGAATATAGCATTATGGAACGTAACTGTAAATGTCTTGTTGCACTGAAGTGCATCTACATACAGACAGCAGTCAATAACATACACTGGGAGGACAGGGTTACTAATGAATACATCACGCTTCCAACATTGTCAACTTTTTATCATCCTTCTGATGTGGACACAGCTGCAGTGGAAGCGGTTGTTGCATTTGACACGGTTGATCATGTTGCCAAAATCTGGCCTTTCACAGTATTTGCAGTATTGGCCCTCTGTGTGTCTAAGACAAGGTCACGTCATGTTGTTCAGGCAACACACTCAAGATAAAGAAATCCTGTGCTTGTGCAAAGCCTCCACTGCTGAAACTCTGGATTTCTCAGGATACGTTGCACAATGAACTCCTCCTTCACCCCCAGCACAAAGCCACAGCACAGTGACAGCAGTTTCCCTAACTTACAGATCAACTTCAATACTGTAGTGACAGTAAAGTACAGAAACAGTGTGTGGGGTCCTACTGTATCATTCTACTGACACTACTCTTACAATACTTTGGAAAATGGCAGAACAGAATGCAAATATCTGCTAATGACCAGAGTACAGAACTCTGAACAGGACACACACTGGAAACTTCCAATGAGGAAGTTGCTGAGACCAAAACATATCTTTAAATGAACGGTTCAACTGAACCACAAATCTGTTGCTGTCTCTTTCACGCACACACGCACGCACCTAGAGCCAACCAGGATTCAGGAATTAACGTTGCACGTGTGAAATGATTGTTGTGTAGCACAATCTTCAGTTATGGTGTAGATGGCAGTCAGTATGTTGCTTTGGAGGACGGCCTTGATTAGAGGCTGCACGGCAGCACAGAGTTTAGCTCTGAGCTAAATGCTAACATCAGCATGTTCAGCAGTACAACGTTCACCGTCTTTGTTTAGCATGGTAGCATGCTAACTTGCTAATTAGCAGTAAACACGGAGAACAGCTGAGGCTGATGGGATAGCTCTGCAGGTGTTTGGTCATTAAAGGTCCCATGACATGGTGCTCTTTGGATGCTTTTATATAGACCTTAGTGGTCCCCTAATACTGTATCTGAAGTCTTTTATATAGGCCTTAGTGGTCCCCTAATACTGTATCTGAAGTCTTTTATATAGACCTTAGTGGTCCCCTAATACTGTATGTGAAGTCTCTTTTATATAGACCTTAGTGGTCCCCTAAAACTGTATCTGAAGTCTCTTTTATATAGACCTTAGTGGTCCCCTAATACTGTATCTGAAGTCTCTTTTATATAGGCCTTAGTGGTCCCCTAATACTGTATGTGAAGTCTCTTTTATATAGACCTTAGTGGTCCCCTAAAACTGTATCTGAAGTCTCTTTTATATAGACCTTAGTGGTCCCCTAATACTGTATCTGAAGTCTCTTTTATATAGACCTTAGTGGTCCCCTAATACTGTATCTGAAGTCTCTTTTATATAGGCCTTAGTGGTCCCCTAATACTGTATCTGAAGTCTGTTTCCCAAAATTCAGCCTTGGTGCAGAATTACAGCCACTAGAGCCAGTCCCACAATGAGCTTTCCTTAGGATGTGCCATTTCTGTGTCTGTAGCTATTGAGGAGGAGAGGGGGGGGGCAAGGTGGAGTGTGGGGGTGAGGCCTTGACCAACTGTCACTTTGCTCGTTTGAAAGCCATGATGTCTCTCTCTCTCTCTCATGGGTGGGCCAAATTCTCTGGGTGGGCAAAGCAGAGAAAGGGGAGGTAACCTTGCTCCTTATGACCTAATAAGGAGAAGATTCCAGATCGGCCCATCTGAGCTTTCATTTTCTCAAAGGCAGAGCAGGATACCCAGGGCTCGGTTTACACCTATCACCATTTCTAGCCACTGGGGGAGCTCATATTAATGTTAAAAAAACCTCATAAAGTGAAATTTTCATGCCATGGGACCTCTAATCAAAGTATTAGTCACAGTGAAATGGTTACCAATACTGGCGCTAGTTATTAGAATTCATCCTGAGGGAAACATGAATGTCTTAACCAATGACAATCCATCTAATAGTTGTTGGGACAAAAACAAAAACGGACCGACGGGAGGAAAAAATGTCTAAATGATACTTACATAGAGTGGAGCTTGTTGGGGATTGAGTTTCATGGCGCTGGACTCTAGAAGAGAAGACAGAGACATGTGTTAGCTGGGATCCAATCAATGCTCTCCGATGCTGGAGCAGTAGAGACAAACCACGAGGAGAGAAATCATAAATACACCTCCAATCCAATCCACCCTATATTACACACATGTTGTGATTAACAAAAGAAGAAACTTTATATATTCATATTCATGTAGTGAAACTCAATCTCTGCCATTTGACCCATCCTAAGCATTGGGACCAATGGACAGCCACACACACAGCGTCCAGGGAGCAGCTGGGGGTTCACGGTCCTGCTCGAGGACACTTTGACATGCAGCCTAACCCTAACCCTAGCAATGAACAAGAGAAGATAAGGACAACATGTCCATCAAGGTGACAACACGTTAACAGCATTACAAGTTAAAAGAGAAAACACAACCAACTGCAAGTCTCCCAGAACACAAAGGAAGTCCATTATTCATCAAACGATGCTTCATGACATCAGAATGATGCAATCACACCGGTTTTAGTTGTTGTCTCTCTTGGCAGCATTCGGTTTCTAACTGCACGCTGATGCAGACGTTTTCTTCACTCACGTGTTTTGTGAAGGGCAGTCTGGAGCCCTCAGGACCACCGTACTGACAAGACCTCTTTGCATCTGCAGCAGCAGGACATTTAACAGGTTCACGCACGCACACACACACACACACGCACGCACGCACGCACGCACACACACACGCACCTCCCTCCAAAGAAACCCTGGAACCATCCCAGTGAGCCTGTAATACAGGTTAACTATTCAGCAGCATGTCTAACTGCAGTCAGCGAAGCCACACCTGTTCAGGTGTGGTCTGCTATGTTCACACAAAACACGGATTTAAGGTCCACATGCAGGGATACACAGCATTTCAATAAAGAGAACCAGGTGAACACAGGAACCATGGAGATAACTGGAACTACCTTCCTTGACCTTCCAGTCAGTGTGGGGGGGTGAGGAGGGGGCTGATAAAAAAAAAAAAAAAGGGCCGAGGAAGGAGAGGTGACTGACGCAGTCGCAGAAGGCCTGAGTCACACTTTGGGTCTTTGTCTGCAAGATGCAACTCCCTCCTCGTACTGGATGTATTAAAGAGAGGACCACACAGGTTAACAGAGGCTGGCAGGGTACTGGGATGGATTTCCTCAGGTCACACTAACTGTTAAACTTACGGTATACTAGCCGCATCCAAGGTGGCGCGCGCCATCGTGACGTAATATCCTGCAGGCGCACCCGGATTTATGGCGCGCGAGCCGAGGTCGCGCACGGCTCTTTTTTTTTTTCAGTGGCGCACGACAAAGCGGAAACAGGAGGCCTGAACGAGTTTGCCGACAACCGGATGCCAGGAGGACTCTCAGAGTGACTGCAGGTCTCTCTGGTAAACTTACCGGGTTAAGAGGAGTTCTGTTATGGTGAATGAAAGGCTCGATCCCACCAAGTAGGTCGAATCATTGACGGCAATGCTGCTGCCAGTTCTGCCGTCGTTCACCTTTTTCTTCTTCTTCTAGTCCGTAGAAAGAGCAGCGTCGGTAGCCTTTGCTCATTAGCGCCACCGCTGTTCAGGAGAAGACCGCAACTAGTGTCGCGACCAAGGGGGTAAGCTTCGCTTCAGAACTCGAGCCATCATGGCGCCATTTTGTTGCTAACTGGCCATCACCTCCTGTTAGCATTCCGCTGACCGCCATTTTTTTTTTACGTCACTTGACTGTGAATAACTTTACATCTGAAGCGTTTAAAGACTATTTGTCCGTTGTTTAGTTCCAAAGAAACACGACAATGTATAAAAGGCTCCATTACCTTGTACCTCACGTTATGGCTCCGTAGCAGACGTTTTTGTAAAAATAGGCTAACGATTGTGTCATAACCAAGTGACTTACTGTCACATAGTAGAGGAATTACCGTATAGTACAGGAGAAGCTCGCAGGCAGTTTTGACTTACATGAGATGTTTTGGTTTAATTACTAATGTTAACTAGCATGTTAGTGATCAATAATTAGCCTGTTCCCATGTTATCTCCTTACATACACCTACAGTCTCCGTATCTGTAAGATTGGGAATGATTGAGATTTCTCTTGGCACAGCTACCAGAAGACTTCCAACTTTCAGACACGTTGCTCACGTCACATTCTCTCAGTTGGAGGCTGCGCAGTAAAGCTGGCCATCACCGGAAAAGTGCTTCTAATATCCTTCACTGGTCTCCGTCCAGAGCAACGGGGTCTATTGGTCCATTATATACTGTCTATGGCTGCTGCCAGTTCTGCCGTCGTTCACCTTTTTCTTCTTCTTCTAGTCCGTAGAAAGAGCAGCGTCGGTAGCCTTTGCTCATTAGCGCCACCGTTCAGGAGAAGACCGCAACTAGTGTCGCGACCACCAGCGCGGGTATAAATAGTCACGCCGATTTCACGACGTCACATGTGCGCGCGCCGGCTGGGCCGCGGCTACCGTAAAACACGCTTCAGCGGACGGCAGGAGGAAACCCAGCGAGCCTGCGGAGATGAAAGGCTGCAGACACACGGCCAGCTGGCCTACTTCCGTTGGGACTGCTGAGTAATATTAGCTGCCTTGTGTTGTTGCACTTGCTGCACGTTTGGGTTGTGTTGGCAAAGTTGTCGACTAGTCTTCCATCATAAGTAATGGGATCCTCGTGCGCACACATCCTCCCTGCTCCGCTGTCACATTGATACGCGTTTGCTGCTCATGGGGGAACACAAATCTATAGGAGTAAATAATTGATAATGAAATGCAAAGGGTCAATGCTAGTCCCATCATACCAGGGCAGGTAGAGTGGTGATATGTTGTCGAGATAAGAGACACCGAAACGAACTGCAATAAACATAACATCATCCTCCTTCCTAAATGGCCTCGTCGTATTTTCTTTCGTCGTTATTTTGGTGGGAGCAATGCAAAAGTAGTGTAACGCAGGACTCTACAGGCAGCGATATTGTAGAGGGAGTCATTTGTCATATGTTAGATTTAAAACCGAGACGTTGGCTCAGCGCAGTGCGTGAAGAAGTTGACCGACGTCAGCCAGAGCCGAGGAGACATGAAGTCAGCAGAGACACTGGCTCTCTGTTCAGACCTCAGACACAGCTGGGGTCAGCACCCAGGAAACAGGAAGTCTCACACAGACACACACACACACAAAGACACACAAAGACACACACACACACAAACACAGAGACACAGGTCACACACACACACACGCTCACACACAGACATAGACAAACACACACACACACACACTCTCACAGATACACATACACACAGACACACACACACACACACACACAGGTCACAGACAGACAGACACACACACACACACACACACACAGGTCACAGACAGACAGACACACACACACACGCAGGTCACACACATGCAGGTCACATACACACACACACACGCACACAGGTCACACACACGCAGGTCACATACACACACACAGAGACACACACACACACACTTTGCATGTTGCCCCAGTGAGATCTTTGCAGCCATGACGGACTCAGAAACACACTTCCGTTCTGTTTTTTGTTTTTTCTATCAACTGCATTGTGGGCTGTGATGCACGACACACACCTGCACACACTAAAGGAGTCACCAGAGGTTAACCCCTCCCTCCCCCAGTCTGTTAGAGTGTGCAGCCTACGGCAGGAAACGGCGTCGGTTTCTGAGGCTCCACGAAGGAAGAAAGGCTGCTTTGGTTTGCCTGCTCTTCCTGTTGGTGCAGGAGTTAACTCTTCATCATCTGTGTTTCTGTCTTCACATCAGATGCCCTTATTTACCTTTCCACTGTCGTCCTCAGCCTTCCTTATTTGCAGTCAACTGTCCTCACTGGACCACCGTGCACAAGCAAACGGTGACCACGGGACGCTCAGCATCAGATCCTCTGTCCTTCTGTCTGTCTGGCTTCTCCAGATAATCCTCACCCCCCCAGAGGAATGTGTGTGTGTGTGTGTGTGTGTGTGTGTGTGTGTGTGTGTGTGTGTGTGTGTGTGTGTGTGTGCGTGCGTGCGTGTGTGTGTTCCCCCTCTCATCCCACAGCAGGGGTTAATTTTGGATCAATCTGTTTTCAAAGCCCACTTTTAGAGAACACAGAGTAACGCATAGAGCAGTCACAGCTGACAGAGTGTGTGTGTGTGTGTGTGTGTGTGTGTGTGTGTGTGTGTGTGTGTGTGTGTGTGTGTGTGTGTGTGTGTGTGTGTGTGTGTGTGTGTGTGTGTTTAGGGATCGGCCGATGACCGATACGGGCTGCCGATTTTCTTGAGCAGATATTTGGAGCCCATACTGCTTTTGCTCCCTCAATGTACATCACAAAAAACCCTGGATTTTGGAAACTTTTGGATATTCGGAATCTGCTCTGCCATTTCTTTAAAAATAATAAACAAAAACACAGATCAGTGTCACTTCTGCAATCATCTTACATATCATGTCACCCAAATTATGCGTGCAGTGTGCATCATACGGATGGGTGCACTGCATATGGTTAACTGTGCACAACTTCATCAACATCTACAGCACAGCCTTGGTGATGCATTGCTTGCTGACATATTATAAGACAGATATAATCAGGTCATCACAAAATGTCCTTTGTCAACAATAAACAATAAACCTGAAAAGTAGCCACTGAAATAAAGTGCTTGATTTGTAATTGAAGACTGCCATGGTGCTAGTGGGGGAGGGGCAGTGCTCGGTCTGCACGTCTCCAGCAACACAGAGCTGCCTGGACGCCGGTCCGTAAATAATGCCGTGAAAAAACTATCGGCGAACACAGCAGCCGCGCATCGTCCCGATATATCGGCCGGCCAATCAAATCGGTCTATCGCTAGTGCGTTTATCTTTACGTTGCTGTATGTTCGGCCCCGTCATGTTGATCCTGATCTATTAAGGTCTGCTAATACATAATTAAGTTCAGTTGCCAACGTGTCTTAAAAGCACCGACGATCAGAGCGAGAGATCCAGACAAGTGACACATGAAAGAGAAGAAGGGAACAAAGAAAAGGCTCACTGAATGGTTGAACATGATGTAAATCCCAGACAGCATCAATTCTGAGTTTGTTTCTTCACCAAATCTGGATCAAACGAGAACCATCAGATGCTGCAGTCCACACGTACGGACGCAGCTCATTTGAAACATTATCCAGAGAAAAGCCAAACACCTTCACCATAACTCTCCTGACCTTTCAAGTCTCTTGGGATCTGGACA
The DNA here is from genome assembly GCF_004354835.1 of Perca flavescens. Lineage (NCBI taxonomy): Eukaryota > Metazoa > Chordata > Actinopteri > Perciformes > Percidae > Perca > Perca flavescens. Next base: position 3,033,822 of record NC_041338.1, on the reverse strand, counting down.
CTTAGAAAGCGAGAAGAGCGAGAGAGGGACAGGAAGCGATACAAGAGAAAGAGGAGAGGTGTCAGATTGTATCTTCTGTCAGGCCAGAGGAGCCACAGCATTCAGACGCTGTTCCTGGGGTCAAATATGGGAACATCCCACTTTTTATTAGTGGTTTTTATTTAAAGCCATTTCTATGACATGTATTCTCCGGTATGTGTATTAGCCCAGCAGTGGTCTGGCTCTACATGACATCAGAGTGAGGGGAGAGTGGCAGAGAGCTCCCAGAGGTGACGGCCCCCCCAGCCTTCAGCCTTCCACCGTCTGCTGCTGGGAAGAAGTGTTTGTCCAGAGACACTCCAGATGCATTCTGCGCCGGGATGCTATAAATAGGCCAGAGCTCGGTCTCAACTGTTCCGTCATGACCCCAGAACTGAACTCTGCCCCCCTGACAGGAAGCTGCTGGGAGATTTACCACACATGGGCACAGACCAACTCTCTGTGTGTGCGTGTGTGTGTGTGTGTGTGTCGGCATCTGGAAGCTAAGCAGACTCCAGGGCAGCCAGAGTGTCCTGATAAGAGAC